>NC_057861.1:639140723-639323223 GCF_019393635.1 Dromiciops gliroides
TGAACCATTGGAATAAATAATTCATTTTAGAGTTCATCATAGAGAAGAAGAAAGTAAGGTACTGTCTGCCAAAGAGTTGAGATTTTGGAGTGCATTTTAGAGAGGTTAAAAGATAGAATCACATGGCCTAAAACTCTATAATTGGAGGTAGCCTGAACAAGAAAAACCATAAGAATGAATTTCTGAAGATGGAGATATTAACAATTAACATGAGAAAGAAAACTAGAGAGTTGTCTAAAGAAACTGATATGGATGAATAGAGAACTCACTGGTAAAAGACCAAAAAAGAATGGAAGCACCACTCATGGATGAATACAGAAGAGTAGCATGATCTGGTTAACACTAATGTGATAAGCTCTAAAAATCAGAAGTTGCTGAAACTAGCCATGTCATCAGAGGGACTTATAACACTATGTTGGAGGCAAGAGAATGGTCAAAGTGAGAAGAGAATTTCACTTTTCTTCCCTCCACTGGCTTTTATAGAAATGTTTTCTCATACTTCCCCCCTCAGTTTTCTTCCTTAAATGAATAATGATTGAGCTGAATATAAATCTGGAAACTTTAAAAAGCTCGTCTTGTCCTGAGTTAGGTGTTCCAGTATCCAGTGCCTAAGTTACTTTTCTATTCCTACTTCTGAGTAATTGTATTCCTGAATTGAACCCCAAATTAAGGGATCTCTACTATGAATGTGTGCCTGAGGTCCAATGATCAGGAGCAATTAATAGGCAAGGTAGTGTTCTGAATTGGGAGTTGGAGAAATTGGAAACCAATCCCAGCTCGGTCACTTGGAGGTTACATGACATTGGACAAATCACTTAATTCCCTGGGCCTCAGTTTTTTAATCTATAAAATGCACAGGTTTGACTAGATGACTCCTGAAGTCTCTTTGAGCATTAACTGTATACCTTTCTTTTCTTTATGTATGTATGCAAATACACATAAACATATATGTGTGTATACACGCATATACATATACTATATATGTGTGTATACATACATACACTCTACATGTATACACACACTCTACATGTATACACACACTCTACATGTATACACACACTCTACATGTATACACACACTCTACATGTATACACACACTCTACATGTATACATATATGCATATACATGTATACATACATGTATATATGTATATATATACATATACTATTTATCTATCTATATCTTTATATAGCAAGTGTACAAGGCCTGGAAAAAGAGAACCCATTTGAAGAAAAGAAATGTAGTCGGTCCAAACTGCTGTATGAAAGGGTAGACAGAAGACTGCTAGGTCAAGTCAAAGAGTTGACTTGAAGAGAATGTCAGGCAGGAGTCCTGAATCAGAAGACAGAGCAGACCTCCAAAGGAGAGGGCAAGTCAGTGTCCAGTAGGTCAGGAATATACCATGCTCAGAATAGCATAAAGTAGAAAGGTTTAGGGTACCTAAGTGCTGCGCAGTGAATAGAGTGCTAGGCCTGGAGTCAGAAAGACTCATCTTCAAGTTCAAATCTAGCCTCAGATGCTACTTAGCTGTGTGACTGGGCAAGTCACATAACCTTGATTGCCTCAGTTTCTTCATCTATAAAATGAACTGGAGAAGAAATTGGCAAACCACTCTATTATATTTGACAAGAAAGCCCCCAAAAGGGTCATGAAGAGTTAGGCATGACTGAAAAATGACTAAACAGCAACAAAGATTTAGAGTCAGAGAACCTGAGTTGTAACATTACGTTGTCAGTTCACTCCTCTCATCCTCAGTTTGCAGTAGGAGGGGTTGCATTAGATGACTGCTATGATCCCTTCTAATTCTATAAGATGCTATGCCCTTAAGGGTATTAGTCAAGAAACTTGCCTCAGTCAAAAGCCTCATTTGAAAGAACATCCTTTTCTGGTGGCAATGTGGCATGACCAAACTTACTTTTATTTAATGTGTGTTTGCTTACATGTAGTGTCCTCTACCATACTTCTCCCTCCCACCCCCAATAGAATGGAAACTCCTTAAGGGCAGGGATGCTTCTTTTTTCATCTTTGTATACTCAGAATCTAGCACAGTGCCTGTGATTAATCAATGACTATTCAGTGATAACCCTCCCTTTAGGTGAGTGAATTTAACAGTCCTATGGGCCCAGATCTTTGGTCTTGGACCTAACTCAGTTTGCTGACATTGACATTCCTAGGAGGACTGGTCCCAGCCCAGTTTGGCTAGATACCTTATATTATGATTTACTTTTTTTTTTTTTTTTTTGCAGGGCAATGGGGTTTCAGTGACTTGCCCAGGATCACACAGCTAGTAAGTGTCTGAGGCTGGGTTTGAACTCAGGTCCTCCCGAATCCAAGGCTAGTGCCTTATCCATTGTGCCACCTAGCTGCCCCCTATGATTTACTTTTGATCTTGGTTAATAGTTTTTGCATTCTCTCCTGTCTTTTTCCTCCTAGTTTCATCTGTCAGGTTTAGGCTTCTCTTCTGAAATATATTTGTTTCTCCAAGCCTGGAGTAACCAGCCCTTAAACTTGTTTTCATGTTCTGATGCTCAATCTTTCTTATACTCTAGAATGCTTTGTAAAGTCACAGCCTTATCTCTTCTTGGTGTTAGGCATTTCAAGCTCTTTGTTTTTGTTTTTTCCGGCAGGACAATGAGGGTTAAGTGACTTCCCCAGGGTCACACAGCTAGTAAGTGTCAAGTGTCTAAGGCTGGATCTGGACTCTGGTCCTCCTGAATCCAGGGCCCATGCTTTATCCACTGCACCACCTAGCTGCCCCCTTAAGCCCTTTATAATCTGGGCCCTTTATATCTTTCCAATCTTACACTTTTGTACCTTCTAAACGCAATACTGTCCAGCTATTTGATGATCTTCACCCATGACATTTCTTTGCCATTAGCCACTGCCTACACCCAATTCCTGGGATATTCTCCTTCCTTATGGTTGCCTCTTTATTTCCCTGCCTGCCTTTACGTCTTAACTCAAATGCTACCTTCTGGAAAAGGCCTTTCCTCGTCCCCATCCCCAGTGCCTTTCATGTAAGATTACTTTTTCTATCAATTTTCTGTATTTTGTATATATCTAGCTATTTTTAAGTTGTCTCGTTCCCTTAGAATGGGGGTTCCCTGAGGGTAGGGACTGTTTTTGTCATTCTTCTTATTGCCAGCATTCATCATGGTTCATGGCAAATACTAAGCCCTTTAAAAATGCTTGTGACTAACCGTTGCCTGAATCTCTATTATCCTGTAGAGAGATCAATTAGGAAAACACTGAAATAAAATAATTATGGAGTAGATGATGTCTTTTACCTACACATCACAAGGTATGTCTCGACATTAACTCAAGGTTACAGGGTTTTAGTGGAAAGATTTTTTATAGTTAATACATGAATAAGAGAGTCTTTTAATATAACTTAAATTGTAATGACAATCTATTCTCTAAAATAAATCTATTCTGCCCTTTCCATATTATCAATCTACTAGATTTTTTTTGTTTTTTTTATTAGGTTGCATTTATTTCTATATATATTGAGGGTCAGGTGTGATTTTTATACCTCAGTGGATTGTCAGTCAATTTGACAATAGACCAAGCCTACTGATGTAGGTACAGAAAAACAATTGATATCTGTGCAACATTTACAAAATTTGAAAATTCTTATGCTAAGTTACTTATATAACACTCACACTCATCTTGTGAGGCAGGTACTATAGGCATAATTATCTCTGTTTTACAGAGGAAGAGAGGGAGGATCAGAAAGATGGTATGAGTGTTCAAGTGCTATCAAATGTCAAGGACAAGACTTGACTCTGAATCTTTGTGACCTTGAGCGCAGCACTTTAGACTCTAAGGCTGCATTGTGTCTCTCCCTAAAACGGGGTTGAGTTAGGCCAGGTTGCATTGAGGTCAGGGTCCTCTGGCCAGATTTCAGGCAATTTACTAAGCCCAGCTCTTAGCATTTTTAGCGTTCTCGTGTTCTTTTCCTGGAATTTATAGTTTCATGGTTTCAGTGTTATTATTGCATTGCTCGTTCTGAATGTCACTCCATCTGTCTGTACATCTCTTTCCCTACCCCATCTGTCTCTGCATCTCTCTCTCCCTATGACCCCATTATTTGGGTAAATGCAAGATGTCTCTTTGGCTTTCTCAAAAAGAGGCCTTCATGTTGATAGCTCTCTCTGTGTAAACAACAAAGAGAAAACAGGTATCTGTGTGGGAGGAAAAAGGGAGTGAGTCAGGAGTTAGGGCTAGGAGGGAGTGTTTTTTGGTTATTGTTGTTGTTTCCTCTTTTTGAAAAGGAGAAAAATTGACATTAGGAAAGGAGGAAACTTCTTGATTAGCTTACAGTAATATTCTCAGCAAGAGAGGGAGAACATAGACTTTTAGACAGCTGGGGGGAAAAAGATCTGGGCAAAGGGCAGAGAAGACAAGCTTATCTCAGTCAAGTGAGAAAACCAATAAATGTCTCAAAGCAGAACTCTGAATCTGGTATATAAACACCATGTGACTGCCTAACCTGCACATAAGTGATGGTTACATCACTTTGTATATACTGAGTATATACAAATAGTTTCTGTTCACCTTGGGAAGGCTGACTTAAGGGTGTTTTGCTGTCATAATATTAAGTACCTCAGTCTAACCTCCCTCTGTCATCCAGCATCAGTTGTGGAGGAGAGAGCAGACAAATCTGGCAATCGATTGCAGAGCAAAAGGGCAAGAGGGAAGTAAATAAGCATTTATTAAGTATCTACTATGAGCTAGGCATATTATGCCAAGCCCTTTGTAAATATTCTCTTATTTGATCCTCATAACATTTTTGGAAAGTAGGTGCTATCCTTATCCCCATTTTACAGTAGAGAAAACTGAGGCAGACTGAGTTTAAGTGGGTTGCTTTGGGTTACACAGCTAAGCTAATACGTATTTGCAGTTGAATTTGAACTCAGTTCTTCCTGGTTTCAGGGCCAGTACTCTATCCATGGTACCACCCAGCTGTGAAATGCCTTTCTTAACTACAGCAGAAGGGGTGCTATAGATGGAAAAAAGATGGAGGAAAGGGAAAGATAGAGGCAGCTAGCTTCTGTGACTGGTGGGTCATTTAGCCTATTGCATGAGGATATGAGCATATTGGGGTAAAAAGCAGATGGGACTCCTTTCTAGGGACAGACAGCAGAATCCCAGGAAAGGATGGCTTGTAGGAGAATTTCTCTTCTTCTGAGTCCATGCTCCTGTGGTGGAGAAGGATCCGAGAGGTAATAGGTCTGGAATTCCTACAAAGTCTCTTCACCTGATGACCATTCTTGTTGAGTATGTTGAACAACAGTTTCAAGTTGTATTGTATACACTCCTTTGCTTACTGAAAGTAGAACTAAGCAAGTTTTCTCCTTTCCTTCCAGTTACAACAATATTTGGTGCTATGGTAAGAGATTTGTTGATTATCTCCAGTGTAGAAGGGGCATTGCTTCAGACAACCTGAGGTTTGGGAAAGACCTTTATTTAGAAAAAACCAAGGTCATCCACTGCTTCGTGGCCATATCCAGTCATTTTGACTTTTGTCTTACCAGTGGACTTTGATGACTATGTAGGAGAATGTGAGGCTGAAGACTTTATGAAACCTTGCCTCACTTAAATCCAGTCCACGCCAAGTCAGGACTTTACCCTCATGATGTCACTGGTCCTCTTTGAAAATGAAGGACGAACAACAACAACCGACAACAAACTGTGTATATTTTGTTTTTCAGTAGTTGTTTACATGTTTTCTCCCACTAGAGCTCCTTGAAGGCAGGGGTTGTATTTTGCCATTCCTAGTATCCTTAGGGTTTAGCACAGTGCCTGATGCAGAGTAGGCACTTAATGATAACTGATTATTGACTGACTCATCTATTAAAGACACTCAACAAAGAAGGAAAGAATTAACTTGAGAATGGAATGCAAATGTCTGAGGCTGAGAAGTGGAAACTGTTTTACTTCTTTCCTAGGGTGTAAAGTTCATAAATGTTTCCTGATTCAATTTGACACTCTCAATGGAAAGATGCTGATGCTGCTGCTTGTGGGGCCTTTTAAAGAAAGATTTCTGAGGTTTAGAATGCAAGAAGTTGGAAAAACCATACCACATCAGAGGGAGACTGAAAAAAGCATGGAAATAACAATTTAGCTCAGGAGTAAACATGTCTTCTTTGACTAGCAGAAAGCAATCATTAGATACTTTCTTGCTGGAGAAGAAAACAAATCCTGAGAGTTGAAAAAGAAAAATACTGAAAGAGACTTTTGGCATTAAATAACTTAACTAACCTTTCCATAAATGGTTACAACTTGCACAATTCTGTATTCTCCCACACACACACACACACACACACACACACAAACCGCCAACATCAATTAAAGTTCATTGCCCAAATCAGGTACTTAATTCATGTTAAATATTCTAAGAAGTTTCAGTTTTTGTATAAATAGGCTTATATCTACAAGTCTGACTATCTAGATGTGGGTTACATTCTCAGTGCCTACAGTTTTTGGTCACTGCCACCAGGTAGATGATGAGCTTCTAGTGTAGGCCTATATAACTCAGAGTGAGAGGGAAAGCACTGGCCAAGCCAGTTAAGATTAGGGTTTTTCCTATTTAAAAAAAACACTCAGAAAAACAAACAAACAAAAAACCAGTGAAAATAACCCTCCTCTAATGAAAGCTTAGCATATCATTTCCTTACCTGTAAAATGAAGGGTTTGGATTAGGTTGACTTTTCTGGTCTCTTTTTAACCTCTCAGATTTTATGGATCTGCACTAGAACTATTTTTATTGGCATAGAGAACCCCAAGATGTGGAAACTCCCCTCTACCAGTGAGGATTGGCATACTCTTGTGGTCTAACCTAGTGCACCAAGAAGGGAAATGATTTGTTCAGGGGTTGGTCACATGGCCAGTATGCGTCAGAGGCTGATCCTCTGATTCTGAGGCCAGCTCTCAATAGTATATCATGCTGCGTCAATTAATCACCAATTGCCAATTTGACTAGGGTCAATGGATTTAGGAAAATAAGTCGTGCAGATCCTGGTTCTGCTATTTACCATCTGGTCTTGGAATAAGGCATTTAACCTCTAAGTTAACCTTATGGGCATATTTTTATTATCTGATGGATTTGCTGTGGAAAAGTTTTTATATGAGTTGCTAGAATTATTTTTTCCCTCTATGTTTGTATTTTACCACTTTTGGTTTTGCACTCAGGACAATGTATTTTTCTAAAATTCTGAATTCTCACTGAAAAGTTTTCTGCTTTTTCTTGCCTCCTTAACCTTTTAGTCTCATTTTGAATACCACAGAACAGTTCGTTAAAAATGATTAACCATGGGGCAACTAGGTGGTGTAGTGGATAGAACACCAGCCCTGAAGTCAGGAGTTCCTGAGTTCAAATACAGCCTCAAACACTTAACACTTACTAGCTGTGTGACCCTCGGCAAGTCACTTAACCCCAGTTGCCTCACCAAAAAAAAAAAAAGATTAACCATTATTTTCTTTATCTTGTTAAAAAAATAGTAAATAAGTGTATATGTAGGGTGGGATGTATCCTTATGCTTGATAAGCAGTGGAAACTCTTGCTAAAGGAAACTGGGGAGGAGCTAGTTAAGATACTGCAATACAACTCAAGGATGTGCCTAAAGAGGAAGAGATGGAGGGGCATCTTTCCCAGTGCCTCCAATCATTCCATACAATAGAAACAAAACAAGAAAACTTGGCCTGATGTCTGTTTTGGGTGTGGAAATAACACTCATGGTTTTGTTTTTTTGTTTGTTTTTGGTGAGGCAATTGGGATTAAGCGACTTGCCCAGGGTCGCACAGCTAGTAAGTGTCAAGTGTCTGAGGCCGAATTTGACCTGAGTCCCTCCTGAATCCAGGGCTGGTGCTCTATCCACTTCGCCACCTAGCTGCCTCTCTCTGGGTTTTTTATTAGTCTTTTTTATTATGAAGTTGACAAACATCCAATGTGAATGGTAACTTGGGTTCCGGAAAGCTGTGCAAACAAATTACAAATCTTGGCACATTCTACCATTTTGGAAAGGCTTTGTATATCCAGTATTTCCATTCAGCTACGAAATCTATCCTCCCTAAGTGCATATCTGACCATGTCAATCTTCCCTTACCTACCCTCCATGCAATAAACTCCGGTAACTCCCCATTGCCTTCAGTATCCAGTATAAAATCCTTTAGCTTTAAAAGTTCTTCATAACCTGACCTCTTCCTACCTTCCCATTCTTCTCTCTCTCTCTCTCTTTTTTTTTTTGCAGGGCAATGGGGGTTAAGTGACTTGCCAAGAGTCACACAGCAAGTAAGTTTCAAGTGTCTGAGGCTAGATTTGAACTTAGGTACTCCTGAATCCAGGGCCGGTGCTTTATCCATTGTGCCACCTAGCTGCCCCTCCCATTCTTCTCAAACCTTACTCTCCTTCACCTGTACTATGATCCAGAGATAATGACCTACAAGACATCCATTTCACAGTCCCATGCATTTTCACTGTCCGCCTCCCATCTCTGAAATGCTCTTCCTCTTCCTCTCTATCTCCTCACTTCCTTCAAGTACTGATAAAATTCCTCCTTCTGGGGGAAAAAAAAAAAAAACAACCAGCTTTTTCCAGTCTCCCTTAATACTAGGGAGACTATTTTCAATGTACCGTATATGTATATGTATAGATATATCAATATATCTTGTCTTTACATAGTTGTTTGCATTTTTCTTCCCCTATTAGAATATGATTTCCTTGAGGGCAGAGACTGTTTGGCTTTTCTTTGTATCAGTGCTTAGCAAAGTGCTTAGCATATTACAAATGCATAATAAATGCTATTTCCCTTGATGTGATTTCAAGCTATTTTTTAAAAATGTGGTCCTGGGGGCTCATATAATTCTATGATTTTTGATAGGCAGTGTGATATAATGGATAGAAAAAATGGATAGGGAAAATGGATAGAAAAAAAAACCAAACAACTGGCCTTGGGGTCGGGAAGAGCTGGATTAAAAGTCCTGCCTGTATGCTATATGCTGGCTATATGATGCTTGGCAAGTCACTTAACCTCTTAAACACTGCACATAACTCCCTAAGGTTTGAAGTTGCAGAAATGACAGTGTTCATGACCTACCTTGATGAGTGAGTTTCCTTATAGGCCATTTCTTTACACCAATGAAATCACAGGTCCAGACCAAAAGAGAAAGTGATCTCATACTATTCATTGATAGTATCACAGATTGAAAGCTGGAAGGGACCTTGGTTTCCCTTGGGTTTCTGATGAGGAAACTGGAGCCCATAAAAGTTAAGTGGCTTGTTCATAATCCCAAAGTTCATGTCAGAGTCAAGATTTGAATCTAGGTCTTCCTGAGTAAAAGTCCCACAATTTAACCACTATACCATTCTTGCTGAGGGGCTTATGAAGATATGACACAACCCCATGGCCTAATTCCTAATAAATAGGCATAAGCCTTTATTTAATAAGAGTATCTATATGCATATACATACATATACATGTATATATAGTATCTCTTTCTGTGTGCATGTGTGTATGTTTGAGTGTATGTCCTTCATTAAAGCCTTATTATTGTTGCCAGTAGAATCATCTATTGGCTAACTTCTTGTGATAAGCTTATCTGGACTTCCCAGTCTAATAGTAGATCCATAGACTTAGAGAACCCAGCAAATGCTCTGTAAGCTCCTTAAAGTCAGAGACTTTTGAATTGAGAGGAGCATGATAATAAGGCTTTTTATTTTTAAAATTTATTTATTTTTATTTTGGGTGAGGCAATTGGGGTTAATTGACTTGCCCATGGTCACACAGCTAGTAAGTGTCAAGTGTCAGAGGCCGGATTTGAACTCAGGTCCTCCTGAATCCAGGGCCTTACTTTATCCACTGTGGCAACAATCCAAGAAGATTTCCCACTCTGACTATAGAGAAGTAAGAATCTGGGTAAGAAGAAGGATTACCTCTATGAGTGAAATTGCCTACACTTTTAGTTCCATACCATGTAATGTTTCTGCTTCAGAGGACAGTTTTCCATTCCCTTCCCCCCTCCCCAAAGAAATAGGATGAACTTGTTATGTTACAATAAATGAATTATTAGCCAGCCCATATAAATCCAGGGAACAAAGAAATTAAGACATTCTTTAAGTTCAGTGCACTGTCTTAGACTAAATATTCCCTAGTGGATAAAGCAAAGTTTAACTGGATGCATAATATAATTGGGACAATAAGAGTAAGTAGACTCTAAAACTGCTTCTCTGGAACATAGATTCAAAGACCCCTTGGTCTACAAAGTTTTATACCACAGTGTAGTTTCTAGCCCTTGTGTAATGGATTAATATTCATACACCAAATAGCAGTCAAAGAGCATGAACGACAGGATTTATTTTCAAGGATGATCACTTTACCAAAAATTCTCTCAAATCATTTCAGCAAATGGTGGCTTTTAGCAGTTTAATCTCAATGGAATAGTGAGAGCTACAGATTATTTTTATCATCTTTTCAGAATTCAGTCTCCTTTTGTACCTTTATTTTTTAGGAAGGTATTTAATTAGTCAAGAAACATTTATTAAGTCCCTGCTGTGTACCAGGGAGTACCAAGATACAAAAAGAGACAAAAGGGATTCCAGCCCTAAAGGAGCTCACAATCTAATGAAGGAAACAACAAGAAAACAAATATGTATAAACAAGCTATATACAAGAATAAATAGAAAATAATTAACAGAGGAGAAGGCACTAGAATGTAGAGGGGTTGGGAAAGTCTTCCTGTAAAAAACGGGATTTTAGTTGGGACTAGAAAGAAGTTAGGGGAGTGCTGCCCAGAGCCTTCCATTACCATTCATGATAATTGAGCTTGGCTAATATGTTCTCACTGAAAGTGTTATAATATAGGAAGTGGTAGTTGAACCAGAGCTGAATTTGTAGTTAGAGGAAAAGTTCAAATCATGACCCTGCACTTAATAGCTATATGATCCTTTGGTAAGACATATAATCTCCTGGAGCCTGACTTTCTTCATCAGTAAAATGAGTAAATTAAACTCTGGGCATCTGGACTATTAAAGTCATGGTAGTTACTAGATATCTGCCTCTCCACCTGGCCATTCTCTTCAGCAACAAAAGGGAAGACTTCCAAACAGAAGCCATTCTAGGGAATCATTAGAAACTTACAGCCAAAAAAGGCTATCTAGATGCTATCTTGTCCACTTCCCTCATCTGAAAACCTATGATTTAACTGAGTTTATACAGCTAGTAGCAGAGTTGGCACTAGAACTCGTGTTCCTGGACTCCCATGTGGTTTTCCTGCTATATCAATTTGAGATTTAAGAGCCTCAGTGATTTCCCAAACTGCCTAGAAGGAAACATAGTGGTAACCTAACCTAAATAGTAATTCTAGTTATTCATGTTTATGTAGTATATTCAGGAGCTGCCTTTTGAGTTGAGTTGACATTCTTTTCTTTTGGAGTCCTAGCTTATTTCTAAACATGTCCCTTCCCTATACCAAGTACTGCCTTGTAATAAAGGCTTAAAAAAAGTTCAGCCACAACCAACCAGCATGTCAGTCATGTTATATGGTGCATGAAAAATTCCAAACCCATAGACCCTTATGTCTTCAGTTAAGACCAGTGAATTGCATTTTGCTTTTCCTCTGTTCAAGGGGGCCAAGCTTAGCCATTATAAGCATATAATGCTTAATTTAATTTAATTTTTCTTTTTGTTATTATAGTAACTTTTAACCTTATATGTATATACACATATATTGTTTTCTTCTGATTGCTTAATTCTACATAAATTCATTGGTTTTCATGTTTCCCTGAATTCTTTCTCTCATAATTTCTTACTGTACAATATTATTCTATTACCAAATTTACCACAATTTGTTTAGTTCTCCTTCGGACTGTGGCAAGCAGTTTGTTTACAGTTCTTTGTTACCACAGAAAGATTTATTAGGAATATTTTGGGGTGTGTGTGTGTGTGTATACATACACACACACACACACACATATATACACACATATGACTTACACACACACACACACACATATATATATGTGTGTGTGTGTGTGTGTGTGTGACTTACCCTTCTGACTTGGACCTCTTTAAGGCATATACCCAGCAGTGGTATCTCTGGGTCAAAGGGTAGAGACATTCCCCTCCCCACCTCCTTACAAAATCATTTTCCAGTGTGGTTAGATCATTTCATAGCTCCACTCACAGCACACCAGTGGGCCTGTCTTCCCATAGCTTTTAAAACAATGACTATTTCTACCTTTTAACATCTTTGTCAAAAGATGGGTATGAGGTGAGGGTTTTTTTTTTTTTGCAGGGCAATGAGGGTTAAGTGACTTTCCCAGGGTCACACAGCTAGTAAGGCTCAAGTGTCTGAGGTCAGATTTGAACTCAGGTCCTTCTGAATCCAGGGCTGGTGCTTTATCCACTGTGCCACCAAGCTGCCCCCAGAGGTGAGTTGTTTTAATTTTGTATTCTCCTGTTAGTAATTTGTAGCAATCTTTCAAATGGTTGTTCGTCATTTGTAATTCTTTAGAAAACTTTTTGGGGAGGAGGTACCTTTGGATCACTTACATATTGGGGGATGACTCTTGATCTTCTAAATTTAATTTCCTGTAGATATTTAAAAGTCCTGGCTCAAGTATCAAAGGGCCAGAGTTCCAGTCTTATTTTTGACACCTACTCTATGTCCTCGAGCAAATGACTTAGTTTCCTCATATATAGAATTAGGGGTGTGGTCTATAAAGCTTCTATCATTCCTTTTTCTTTCTTTTTTCTTTTTTTTTTTGATTTGGAGAGCATTTTGCTTCATGAGTCCTTTGGAACTATCTTGGACTACTGTATTGCTGAAAAGAGTCAAGTCTCTCACAGTTAATCAAGACACAATGTTGTTGATACTGTGTACAATGTTCTCCTGATTCTGATCATCTCACTCGGCATCAGTTCATGTGAATCCTTCCAGATTTCTCTGAAATCCACTTGCACATCATTTCTCAGATTTTTTTTTTAAAAACTTTGTGTTCTAAATTTTCTTCCTCCCTCCCTATAGAATCAAGCAATTGAATATAAGTCATACATGTGCAGTCATGCCAAGCATCTTCACATTAGTCAAGTTGTGAAAGAAAATAGAATACCTTTAGAAAGAGGAACCAACAATTAAAATTATACTTCAATTTGTATTCAAATACCATCAGTTATTAATCTATTGATGGTTTGAATTTTTCATACATCCTTCTGATATCCTGTTCATCATCACAGTTACTATTGCTATCTGTATTACCCTCCATCCTATTCCCTCCCCTTGATATTTACTCAATTTTGTATCTTCTTTCACCCTATCCCTCCTCAAAAATGTTTTTCTTTTTATTGTCCCCTGCCCCAATCTGCCCTCCCTTCCTTCACCTCCCCCCCTTGTTCCCCTTCACCTCCCACTTTCCCTCAGGGCAAAATATATTACTATACCCACTTGACTTTTTATGTTATTCCCTCTTTGAACCAATTCTGATGAAAGTAAGGCCCACTCACTCCCCTACTCCTTCCCCATTTCCCCCTCCACTCCATAAACTTTTTCTTGTTTCTTTTATGTGAACTTTTTTATACCTTTCCCTCCCCCTTTCTTCCAGTGCATTTCTCTTACCCCTTAACTTTATTTTAAAGATGTCATCTTGGGTCTGCTAGGTGATACAGTGGACAAAGCACCAGCCCTGGATTCAGGAGGCCCTGAGCCCAAATCCAGCCCCAGACATATACCACCCCATTCTGCCTGCCCCACAAAAAACCAAGGACAAATGCTTTACAGATATGATCCCTTCATATTAAGTTCACTCCTGTGCCCTCTGTCTATGTATATTCCTTTCAGTTTTCCTAATACTGAGAGAGTTCTTATGAGTTGGAAGTATTATCTTCTCAAATAAGAATGTAAACAGTTTAACCTTTTAATATCCTTCATGATGTCTTTTTCCTGTTTACTTTTTTATGCTTCTCTAGGGTCTTATCTTTGAAAGTCAAATTTTCTATTCAGTTAAGTTCTTTTCATCACAAATGCCTAGAAGTCTTCTTTTTTCATTAAAGTCCCATCTCCCCCCCGAAACATTACACTCAGTTTTGCTGGATAGGTTATTTTAGGTTGTAATCCCAGTTCCTTTGCCCTCTGGAATATCATATTCCATGCCCTTGGTCCTTTAATGTGGAAGCTGCTAAATCCTGTGTTATCTTGACTGTGGCACCACAGTATTTGAATTCCTTTTTTCTAACTGCTTGTAATATTTTCTCCTTGACCTGGGATCTCTGGAATGTGGCTATAATGTTCCTGGAAGTTTTCCTTTTGAGATCTCTTTCTGGAGCTGATCAGTGGATTCTTTGAATTTCTATTTTACCCTCTTCATCTAGAATAAGAGGGCAATTTTCCCTTACAATTTCTTGGAAGATGATATCTAGGCTCTTATTTTGGTCATGGTTTTCAGGTAGACCAATGATTTTCAAATTATCTTTCCTGGATCTATTTTCCAGGTCAGCTGTTTTTTCAATGAGATATTTCATATTGCCCTCTGTTTTTTCATTCAGTTGGATTTGCTTTACTGTGTCTAGGTTTCTCATAAAGTCACTAGCTTCCATTTGTTCAATCCTAATTCTTAGGCAGTTATTATCTTCAGATAGTTTTTTTTTTTATCTCCTTTCCCATTTGACTTTTCAAGCTGTTGACTTTTTTCTCATGACTCTCCTGCATCACTCTCATTTCTTTTTCTATTCTTCCCCCGCCCCAAATCTTCCTTCTATCTCTCCTACTTTCTTCTCAAAGTCCCTTTTGAGCACTTCCAAGGCCTGAGACCAATTCACATTTTTCTTGGAAGCTTTGGATGTTGCAGCTTTGACTTCATTATTATCTTCTTCTCAGGGTGTATTCTGGTCTATCTTTCCCCTAAAGAAGCTCTGTATCATCCGCTGTTTTCTTTGCTGACTCATCTCAAGCTGGAACTAGATGTCTGTTTGAAATCTGATTCTCTATGGTTGGAAGTTTGGCATGCTGTGTCTCTCTCCCACTGGGCCACCACTACTCAATTTGACCCACTGGTTCAGAACCAGGGCACTTCACCCAAACTCCAGCAGAGACTACAGCCACTTCACCCCAGACAACCACCAAACCCCCTCACTGGTCTGCAAGCCAAGCCTCAGACAAGGCTGCTGGCACTGAAGACTCAGAGGTGTTTACTCATGGATGGGTCTGGGCCATGTACTGAGCTCCTCTTTCAGCCTGATCAGCAGGTGATCTCAATTGCCATTTCTGGCTGGAAAATAGTCTCACTCTGTTCTTATGTGAGTTAGGCTGCTTTAAGGTTTTTTTATGGCATTATTTGAGAGTGAGTAGATGCATTTATTGGGAGCTTTTGGGAGTCACAGCCTCTACTCTGCCATCTTGGCTCCACCCCCACCCCCCCATCATTCCTTCTTGCTTGAATTCTGTGGTTTTCTGAATGAAAAATTTTGTAATCTTCCTGTAATTAAAATTGTGTATTTTTTATTCTCTGATTTTTGCTGATCTATTGTGTCTTAAGGATTCTTCACCTAGTAATAATTATAAAATGATACCTCCATCCATTTTCTCCAATTCTTATTTATTTATCTATCTATCTAATCTATCTGTTTAATTAATTTACAGTATAGTGTTTATATTTAAGATAAATATCCATTTGGAACTTATTGTGATGGATTGTGTAAGAATGGCATAAGGTGCTGGTCTCATCAACTATTTATTAAGCATATATTGTGTGTTAGATTTTTGCTGTGCAGTGTTCCAGGGATACCAGTACAAAATGAGACATTCCCTGTAATTCCCTCCCATCAAGGAGCTTATTTTGCACTAGAAGAAAGCGTCTTGTCCTGTCATTACTCATGACTTCACAGACTTCATCACTGGGTTACATTCACCTTCTACACTGTCCTTTCCTATTCCCATGCTACTGAGCACTAGTAGAGAAGTCTACAAATCTGTACCAACCAGGCCCACCATGAATTTATGGTATCTAATCTCATTTGAGTCCTTCTGCTGTCTCATAGACCTTTCATTCCTTCCTGAATGACTTTCCACCCTGTATCCTTCCTTAGACCTGACCATTATACAAATCTTAATTGGTTCTAGATTTACCAGGGAACCTGGGCTCAAATCCATGCTTTGCCATTCACTACCTGGGTAACCTTGGGCAAGTCATTTAACTTACTTAGGTCTTGGTTTACTCATTTATAAAATGAGAGGATTGGACTTAATGACTTCTAACATCTCTTTCAGCACTAAATCCATGATTCTGTGATCTGAATATTTCCTAAGATTGCATTAATTGTTTGGCTGCCATATCACATTATTGATTTCACAAACCCCTGAAATCTCTCATATCTTTTTCACATGAACCAATGTCATCTGCGTCTCTGTCACCTTATACTTCTAAAGTTGCTTAATTAAATCCAACTGTAAGCTTTTAATTTATCCCTATTCATCCAATATTCTACCTTACTGAATTCATGTGGAATCCTTACTATTTCAGGCAATGTTGCAGTGATTCCTTCTAGATTTGAGTCATCTGCAAATTGAGTAAACATGTCATATCTGTTTTTATCTAAGTCATTTATTTAAAACTTGCTCATTGAATAAACACTTGTTAAGCCCCTACTGTGTGCAAGGTAGTGTGCTGGGCACTGGGGAAACAAAGATGAAAAGAATAAAAAAAACTGTCCCTGCCCTTGTGGAGCTTACATTTTGTTGGGAAGGAGATGGGCATATAATATTTACATAGATAAGTAATTATAAACTAACTTGAGGTGGGAGGAAGCAATCAGTGATAAAAATATTAAATCATACAGGGCCAAAGACAAATCTCTGACCTATTTTCATAAGTATCTCTTTTTCAAGTGGACATTGAATCATTCATGACCACTTTTCAGGTCTAGACATTCAGGGTGTCCTTAGTCTATTATACTATCGTGCCTCTGTGACATACTGAGATCAATTTCCCCAACTTCTTATATGTAGTTTCACTTTCTGTTCAGATTATCTGTCATATACTCTTAAGTATTAATTTCTGGTTTTGTTTTGCCTTCATTAATCCCAAATGCTCTCTACCACATTTACTTTTCTGGTGCCTGGATTTCCTCATATCAAGAAATATTATTTATTGAAAGTTTTCTACCATGTTCATTCATTTTTTTCACCCTTAATGCTTACTTTGTCCTAACCATTATGAATTACTCTGTGTATACCCTTCCAAGAACATGTTCCATTCACTTATCCCACCAAATCTTGGCGATTTCAGATTTATCCTCCCCCCCCCCTTAGGAGTTTACTTGTTAACTATGCTTCATACATTTGTGTATAAACATTTTAGTCTCAGAAATTTTCTTTTTCATTCAAGATGCAGCTTAAGTGTGACTTTATCTGAAGTTTTTTCTTTCTTTTTTCCTATCATCCTTACTTCCAAAGGCTGTGAATTTTAAATTCAGAAGGTATGTCAGTGACCATCTAATCCAAGAAATAATCCTCACTATATCATACCTGACAAGTGATCATCCATCCTTTGGTTGAAGGAAACCCATTACCTCCCAGGACAACCCTTTCCACTTTGGGATAGCTCTAAATTTAAAGGAGATTTTCCCTATAACAAACATAAATTTGTATCTTGGCAACTTCCACCCCTTGTTCCCAGTTCTGCCTTTGAGAATCAAACAGAAAAAGTCCAATTTCTCTTTCCCATGACATCCTTTCAAGAACTGGAAGACAACTATCATTCCCCCGGAGTCTGTTCTTCTTTAGGTTAAAGATCCACAATTCTATCAACTAATCCTCATTTTGTTTAAATTAGGGGTCTTTTTCCATCCTCCTTATCTGACTCTGGTCATCTTCCAATTTATCAATGTCCTTCTTATAATGAGGTGCCCTTAACTGAACATAGTGCTTAAGATGTGGCATGAGCAGGGCAGAGTACACAGGTTCTAATACCTGCTTCTTCCTGGAAGCTACATTTCTCTTAATGCAGCCCAAGATGGCATTGTTTTTTTTTGTTTTTTTTTTTTGGCTGCTGTATCATAATATTGACTCATATTGAACTTGCTGTTTGCTTAAAATACCCAGAACTTTTTCAGACCGACAGTTGTCTCATCTTGTCACCCCCATCTTATGATGGTAAGATCAATTCTTTGAATCCAAGAATAAAGCTTTACGTTTCTCCCCCATATATTTCCTTGAATAGAATCAGTCTAAAGAGTTGGGTGGTAAGATTCTTCTTTCCTGGGTTGTCAGTAGCTGTGGCTATAGCCCCTGTAGTAGTTTCTCTCCTCTGTCTCTAACAGGGACTGCTCCTAGGGTGCTGGTTATAAGCTCAGCTGGAAGCATTGCTATCCTCAGGGCTCTTGGGCTCAAGGTCCTGGGCTATCTCCATTAGGGTCTGAGGAGAGACTGTGGTGAAGATGGAAATGATAGTTTGAATTACCTGGGACAGGTAGTCTCCTGGATCATCTCTTAGGATGCCTTGCTGTATTACCGCGTTGGCCTGACTTTCCTGTGGGTGAGGATGGCTGATCCCTTCTCCACAGGAGTTGCTTTCCCAGATGACAATCGAAAGGGCTGGACTGCAAGCAAGTCTGGTGGCCTGGAGGGTACCTCTATTCCTAAGACTACTCCAATTATCTGTTCACTGGTGTCAATTGCTCATAAAGGCCAGGTTAAGTGTGTCCTGTAGTTTGAATATAGTAGCACTGGTATTCCCAGAGCTCTTGTGTTGAGGTTCCTGGACTATCTCCATCAGGGTTGGAAGGGAGATAGTAACCTGTGGTTCAGTCCCCAGCATCTCCAGGACTGTTTGTTGTAGTTTTTTGGGCAGCTGGGTGGTACAGTGGATAGAATGCCAGGCCTGAAATCAGGAAGTATCATCTTTCAGAGTTCAAATCTGGCCTTAAATACTAGCTGTATGACCCTGGGCAAGGCACTTAACCCTTTTTGCCTCAGTTTCCTCATCTGTAAAATGATCTAGAGAAGGAACTGATAAACTACTTCAGTACCTTTGCCAAGAAAACCCCAAACGGGGCCACAAAGAGTAAGACATGACTGATATGACTGAACCACTGACACCACCACCACTACCACCTCCACAACAAAGTGGTCAAAAGGATGATGGTGTTTTATTCTGCCCAGACCATGCTGCCGTCTCTCTCTCCCTCAGGGATCCTTGGAACCTTCAGCTGTGTATATGAATAATTCTTCCTGTCCCTGGGTGATATGAGAGTGCTTCTTGGCTCATTCCAACAAAAACATGAACTGCTCATCTCTTTATGAGAGTTAAACCCTAAAGTCAATTACTAAGAGCAATTGTAGACTCTCCTGATGGGTAATCTTCCCCCCCCCCCAATCATAGAATTCTCTTGTACTGGGGTGGCTCCCTTGGGGTATTGCCTAGAGCAGGAGTTCTTCACTTTTTGTGTCCTGGACCCCTTACGTAATCTGAAGCATGTGGAAACCTCAGAATAATGTTTCTAAATGCATAAAGTAAGACTCAAAGGTTTCCAAAGAAAACCATTTATATTGAGATAAAAATATAATTTTCCCCCCTATCCAAGTTCATGGATCCTTGAAATCTATCCATACATTCCTTTGAGGTACATGGATCTCAGATTAACATCAGCCTAGAGGTAGGTAATCTTTACATTTTCCTTCTAGACATTTGTTTTAAAATACATTAAAAACTACTTTTAATTCCCTTGGCAGTCAAGAGCTAGTAATGTATTAAGCTACATTAAGAAAGACTAACATCCAGAATGAGAAGGTAATGATCCCTTTGTACTCTGCCTTGGTCAGATCATTGCTGGTGGATTGTGTTCCATTCTGGGTGATCCATTTTTATGGATGGTATGGATAAATTAGAGACAGAGACACCTACCCACTAAGGAAGACATCCAGGATGATGAAGGATCTTGACCTCATGTCAAATAAGGATAGTTTGAAGGAGCTAGGGAATATTTAGCCTAGAGAAAAGAAGACTGGGGAAAGACTAGCCATTTCAAAAGTATTAAAATGGCAGTTATGCAGAAAAATTAGATCAATCCTCTTTGGCCACAGAGGGCAGAACTGGGTGGGGGGCAGTAGACATAAACCAGAATGGCAAATTTAGGCTTGATATCAGGAAAAATTTCTAAAAATTAGTACTATCATCAAATGGGCTGCCACAAGAGGGAGAAGGTTAATTTTTTTTGGGGGGGGGGGGTTGGACCAGATAACCTTTGTGGACTTAAACTCTATGATTTGATTGTTTGCCCCCTCAGGGAGGGAGGAGGGGAGGGAGGGAACGAGGGATAAAAATTGGAACTCCAAACTCTATTTTCATTTATTTATTTATTTATTTATTTATTTATTTATTTATTTATTTATTCATTTATTTATTTATTGTGGGACAATGAAGGTTAAATAACTTGCCCAGGGTCACACAGCTAGTAATTAAGTGTCTGAGACCAGATTTGAACTCGGGTCCTCCTGAATCCAAGGCTGGTGCTTTATCCACTGGGCTGCCCCTCAACCCCAAACTATAAATAAAAATGTTTATTATTTAAAAAAACAAAACTATGATTCTGCAATTTGAGAATTTTGGATGGCGAACATTTGCATGTATATAATTTTCATTTATTTTATTCTAAATTGACATTTTACTACTATATATATCATGGACAAACCCCAAAACCAAAAAAAAAAAAACCCAACCCCAAAACACAAACCAAAACAATTAAACAAAACAAAAAACCATAATTAAACAAAAACAATTAAAAAAGGAAAAAAAATCCGCAAAACTAATGTATCAACCTAGTCCAATATTTGTATAATGTTCCACAACTATAGTCCCCTATCTGTGCAGGGAAGAAAGGAAGGGGTCTTCTTATGCACAGCTCTTCTTTGGGACCAGGCTTGGTAATTAAAATTTCATAGCATTCAGTTTGCATTGTCTTTTTTATTTTTTTGGCCTTGGTTTTATCTTTGGTTTTTTTTTTTTTTTTTTTTTTTTTTTTTTTTTAGTGAGGCAATTGGGGTTAAGTGACTTGCCCAGGGTCACGCAGCTGGTAAGTGTTAAGTGTCTGAGGCCGGATTTGAACTCAGGTACTCCTGACTCCAAGGCCAGTGCTCTATCCACTGTGCCACCTAGCTGCCCCTTGGTTTTATCTTTATCCAAGTTCAAGGCAATGCATTTGCATCCTGACAGAGTGTTGATACTGGGATGCTTAAAAACCTTTAAGAGAAGAAAAATTCTGTAAGAGACTTTTGACCATTAGAAGTTAAAGTACTACAACATTCATATAAATTTTAACTGGTAGCCCTAGTCTATTGTATTTATAGCTCCTTAGATGAGGAATGATGCAATGATGGTTATAATTCGAAGGTATTGGGTTATATTGAGTGCCAGTGTGATGCAGTGATAAATGTGCTAGTCTTAGTCAGAAAAGGTGAGTGCGAGACCCTGCTTGAGCCCTTAACTAGCCATTCCCACTACCTCATTGAGTCTTAGCTTCCTTATCTGTAAAATGGGGCTAATATTTGTGTTAAACTCAAAATTAACTTTTTACATTGACATCAAATAATAGTCCAACATGGCACAAAATGAAAATAAGAGTTCTGTGGTTTAAAAAAGAATGCAAGATTTTCTTAGAATTTACAAAAGTGACTAAAAAAATGCTTTCAGGGCTTCACAGCCCTTACTTAAGTTCTCACCATTGTTCCTTGTCCTCACCCTATTACTGAAATTTACTTTCAATTGGACTTTTTAATCACAACTTAGACACATTTCTGGTTCACATGACTGGAGGCAGATACTTGGATAAGTGTATCTCCCCTTATTCCTTGAAAAGAAGGAAGATATCATGATTGTTGTGGTAATGGTATCAATGGCTGGCATATATATATATATATAGTGGTTTTCTAAGCACTTGATAGATCTGTTTTTCCTCACAACAATGCTGGGAGTTAGGTGGCATTATCTCCATTTTACAGACAAGTAAACTGAGGCTTAAGTCAGTTAAATGGCTTTCCTAAAGTCACAAAGCTAGTAAGTGTCTGAGATTAGATTCAACTTCAGGTATTCCTGATTCTGAGCCTAGCACAATGTCACTTAATTGTGTAAAAGCACTAGCCTGGGAGTCTGGACATTAGGACTCTAGACTCGACTCTGCTACCAAAATTAAAGCACTCTGGGCTGATCATTTTCCCTCTCTCAGCCTTCATTTCCTCATCAGTAAAATGTGGGAGTTAAACTCAATCATCTCTAAGATTCCATTTAACCCTAAAAACTTCAGCTGTAACTCTTCTAATTTCATTAGAACAAAAAAAGGAGGAGAAAGATCTTTGAGTCTTAAACATTTTGGGAACGTTTCCTGATGTCATTTTCACTTGGGCTCATTTATTTCTTTTTAAAAATTCTTCCTTGGTGGGTGGTGGGAAAACAAAAGGCAAAAGAACGAAGAAACCCTTTCCAACTATTCCACCCAGTGGGTAACAATCACAAATAGGTCAAAATGACCTGAACTCAGCCCACCCACAGGTAGTCTAGCAGGCAATAGTTTCAGTAGCCAAATGGTTTTCATTTGTGTTATATTAATTGTACCCACTGTCTGATATCCCATGATCCTTTAATTGGACCAGTTGGTTAAGATTTTCAAAGACCATTTCAAATAAATGCAGATAGGCACTGAGACATTATTGTGGATGGGGACTCCATATTTAATAGCCTGCTGGATTTTCTCAGACTTCACATAAGGGAGCTAGGGTTTTTTTTTTGTTTTTTTTTGTTTTTGTTTCTGTGTGTTTTTTATTTGTTTGTTGTTGTTTGTTTGTTGGGGGTTTTTATTCTGAGGCTTTGCTCCCAAGGCGACAGAAGGCTTCAGACTTAACAACTCTCACATAGCACTCATTTGTCCAGCTGAAGTAGGAATTGATGAGGAAGGAAGGAAACATGCACGCTCACCCAAGTCATAGAAAAATGATTGTATTTTAAGTATCTGACTTTAAATTTGGATTACATAAGAAGGTTGGTTCACACCTCTCAGCTCTTCCATAAAACATTACTAAATATATATTCTGTCTGAAATGGAACTACAGCTCTTGTTTTTTCAAGGGCTGGGGAATCTTTAATATCCATGGAGCCAATATGAATTCTGTCTACAATACTGCAAAGGGTCACAATTTAATCAATCTAGTACAGATTGAGAGTACAGCAGAAGTCATATTAGAAGGCAGGAAGACATGCATTCAAGTGTGATCTCTGACACTCTAGCTGCACTACCATAGAGCAACTTTTATACTTTGTTTCCTTACCTGGGAAATGGGGGTAATACTTTTCAGACTGTTGACTATATGACCTCATGGGGTTTGGGGGAATCTCTAATAAGAGAACAGGTACCAAATGCTTTGCAATCCTAAAACCCCATGTGAATGTCAGTTATTGTTATTCATAAGCACATTTCTGAACAGCAGAGATGTAAACGTGCAGTTATCCCTGGCCCAGAGATTTGTTGGGAGCCACACAGATGCTAGAGCAACTGTGCTAATAGAATGCCTGCTATCCCAAAGTCTGCTGAATAAACCAGGCACTTAAAACACCCTTTCTTCCCTGCTTATAGGGAGAGAATCCAGCAGACTTAACTTCAAGTGAAATCTTTAGCTTGGGCTGTACTTCAATGCAGTGCTTACTTTATTCACCAGGGGTCATCAAAGGTCTGAATTTTCTTTGTCTACTCGTTGACTCTTGCACAAACTGTACACCGCAGATCAACAGTTTTCTTTAGAATCTGGCATTTGGAAATGTGGGCTGTTGTTCCATCCTCTCTCCCCCAGCCCTACTCCCACTACCTGGCATGAGAAATACATATTGCTCTTTCCAGATTGGTATCATGGATTTATTTCAGCAAGCACTTCTTGTCAAGGTTTAGAATGGAAATGCCTTTTCTAATTGAACTGCCTCTCGTTAGAGAGGGAGTCTTGCTGAAAAAGAAAGGGGGAGAGGGGAGGGAGATAGGCCTTAGTATCTAATTAGCTTTGCATAAATCACTCAAATATTTTCTATATATACAGCTCCCAGCCATCGATGAGCAGGACTGTGTTTCTGTGGATATTAATAAAAACTGACATTTATATACCCCTTGAAAGGTTTCCAAATCACTTGCTATACATCATCTTTATTTCAATAAGTGAGAATATAGGTTTAGAGTTAGAAGGTTTGAGTTCAATTCAATAAATACCAGTTTGAACACAAGTTCAAATCATGCTAGAAGGTAAGCTCTTTGAGGTCAGAAGCTGACTTGCTTTTGTTTTTCTATCTCTTAGCATAGTACCTGACACATGGTAAGGGCTTTAATAAATGCTATTCATTTATTCTGCAACTTAATGTGTAAGCTTTGTAACCTTGGGAAGTAAACTTGCCTTCTCTGGGCCTTGATTTCCCCAAATGTGAAATGAGAGGGTTAGACTGGATGATATCCAAGATCCCTTCCAGCACTAGAACCCATGAGCCTCTGATATGTTTGAAGGATTTAGCATTGGTATCTAGAATAAGGAAATGTATTTATTATTAGTAATGACACTGTATATGCAGAATACTTTTCTGAGTGTGTGTGTGTGTGTGTGTGTGTGTGTGTGTGTGTGTAGCCATTTTTTGTATTGGCTCTTTTTCTTTTTTTTTTCAGGGCAATGTGACTTGCCCAGGGTCACACAGCTAGTAAGTGTCAAGTGTCTGAGGCTAAATTTGAACTCAGGTCCTCCTGAATCCAGGGCTGGTACTTTATCTACTGCACCACCTAGCTGCCCCCCCATATTGACTCTTTTAGGAATATTTTAATGCCACTAGAGTCAGTAGGACTTTCATTCACCTATCACCATATATCAAATCAAATGACATAATTTGAAAAATTCTGGAGACACATACTTCAGAAAGGATAAAGGAACTGAATGAGGTTGCAGAATTCTTTATTTCCATATAACCCTTTCCTGCTTATCCAAACCTACCTCTCTACCCTTTTCCTTATCTAGTAGATTAAGGTAAACAGAGGTTAGTTGTGTAACTTGCCCAAGTCACACAGTTTCTGAGGCTGGATTTGAACACGGATATCTTTCTTACCCCAGGTCCAGTGCTCTGTCCATTGAGCCACTTAGCTGCCTCCTCTCTTAGTAGAGGGCATCATGTTTGGGAGAATTTAGTGAAATTATTTGAGAAATGGAGGCATTGCCAGTATTTTTCTTCAGAATATCTTGAGTCTGGAAATACAAAATTAAGAACCAAATATCATAGAATCATAGCTTCTAAGAGCAAAAAGGGGCCTCAGAAAAAGTATACAGTACAATAACTTAATTTTATAGAAGAGGGAATGGAGGTCCAGAAAAGAGAATTAGAACTAGAGCCGAGATCTTCTGACCCCTATACTCGATGTTTGGAAATTTGTCACTAATGTCATTTGACTCCAGGGTCGAATGGATATGAAGGCACACAAGGTCAAGATTGGCATATGATTTTGTTTTATCTGCCTGGAATAAGCAGGGGCCCTGAGCAATAAGGGAACCTGATTAGGAGTTGTCCATTAACAGCCATAAAGCTTTGGGCTATAAACCTCCCTTTAGTATAACAGACAAGATTTTTGTTAGTGGAGGGATGTTGGGAAAGTTGGTTTAGGTTGTGATTCCATCAACCTCATAATGGGAACGCTCCTAGTATGGATACTCCACTTCAATAGTAGGAACTTGTTCCTCATCTATCACTTAATAGTCTGAGTGATACCCGAGGATCTAAGAGCTTGTGACTTATCCATGGCTACTGCATCAGAGACAGGACTTTAAACCCAGGCCTTCCTGAATCCAAGATCAGACCATATCCATTAGGCAGTACTGCCTCTCATAGTGGCACATACCAATTGTAGTCCAAAGATTTTGATGAAATGCTGAAGGAGACAGAACCAGTTTCTGTGTTAAGAAACCAATTCCTTTGCACCAGCAAAGTCCCTGCCATACTTTTGGCTTGCTGTCACATACCAGAGTATAGGTCAAAGGCAAGAAAGGCTTTGATTTTTCTGTTGGTACAAAAGCTTTCTTCCCAAACCTGAACCTCAAAATCCTTCCAGAGCCAAAGTCCTTCAGTGCTGTTATTTAAAGGATTATTTCAACCCACCATGCATCTAGCTGGTCACTTGATTTATTTGGAAGCAAGTGCATTCCTTTGACAGCCTTTCTCACACTCAAAAGCAGGCCAAAGGAGCTATTTTCAAAGTGACATTTCAACTGCTCTAGGGAATGGAATGGCTGAAGGGTAAGACTGGAGATCAGAGCTTACTTAATCCATGGGCCAAGAGGAGGCAGGTGTCTGTGGAAGAGATAAAACCCTGCCAGAAGCTGGTGAGGGCATTAAGACATTTGTGATTCATATGATTCCCAAATCCCAGTGTTGCGCTGATTTGGTTTCAGTGACAGAAGTTAGCAATAGGCTTCCCTCTAATCTCCCTTACCCAAATGTCTTATTGTGCCTCCAGTTCTGGTAGGTTTGTCCCCTTCACAGTGAAATAAAATCTATTTTTCAGCAGTTACTACTCAGTCAATCAACAAGTATTTTGAAACCTCTTCCATCTATGCCTTTTTCCCCCCTTGGGGGAAATCTCCATGGCTCCTTTTTGCCTGTGACTAATTTTCGCCCCTAAAAGTCTGTGCTAAAAGATTAGGGAAATTGAGATGATTCCAGTTAGTCAAAAGGAAAAAAAGCTGAAGAGGGAGCTAATCATGGTCTTCAGGTATATAAGAAATGGGGAAAGTAGTGGTTCACTTTTTTCTCCCCATTATTCCCCCCTGAGAAGAGAATAAATGAATAAACCATGTTAAAAGGGACATTGAAAAGCTGTCACGTGTCCAAAAGAAAATGATTAAAATAACAAAGGGGTCTGGAAAACCATGTCAAATCAGGAAATATTAAAGAATTACTGATGTCTAGACCAGATGAGGGGGCAGCTAGGTGGCAAAGTGGGTGGAAGTCAGGAACTTTATTAAGTGAGTTCAAATCTGGCTTAGACACTTACTAGCTATGTGATCTGGGCAAGTCATTTACCCTTTTTGCTTCAGTTTCCTCATCTGTAAAATGACCTGGGGAAGGAAATGGCAAAACTACTGCATTATCTTTGCTAAAAACAAACAAACAAAAAAACCCAAATCAGGTCACAGAGAGTCAGATACTATCGAAGATGACTGAACAAGAGCAGAGGAGAGAAAAATTAGGTAGGAACTGAAGGCAATTCTCATATTTGAGGGGCAATTTAAAGAATAGATAAGGGATTCCAATTTATTCTGATTAACTCAAGAGGACTGCCACCAGTACCAAAGGTGAAGGAAGTTAAAGCAGTTATTTGGTAATGAAAGAAAAAAAACTTAAGAAAAAACTAGAGCCTGTCACAAAATGGAATGTTTATAATGTAATGAATTTTCCATTACTGGAAATACATTACTGTATCTGTCCCAGTTGAATGACTTTCTGACAAGGATGTTTTAGAAAGGATTCCTACTTTTGGTAGGATAACTTCCTATCAGTCCCTACCCAAGAGAATCAAAATCTTGAGATTAGAGATTAGAGAAAGATCCACTGGCTACCTACATTGACACCAAGTTGTAACATAATATGTAAACCACTAGAAATGGTCAATATAGGATCAGAGGATTATACATCTGCAACACTACAAAATTAAATATTATCCCTCTTCATTGCAACAATCCTTCAAGCCATCCTTCCCCCACTATCTCTTTTCTAGGCTTCTCTGATCAGAGAAGATTCCTTCAAACTGTTTCATATGGTAGTATGACATCCTTACTCTACTCATTTTTCTCCTATAGACACAATCCAGTTAGTATTCTTTGGAAAGTATACACTCTTAATTGAACCACTAGATTCTAGATGTAGTCTAATGAGGGTGGAGGCAAGTAACAGGAAACTAAAGCATATTCTAGCTTGCTTTATCCTGACTCATTTTTTTCTCTATTTCCAATTCTACTTGGCCCACTGTTCGACCGCGATAACTACCGTGAGTAATTAGTATTCTTCTTTTTTATAAAAAAGATTTTATTATAGTTGGTCTTTTATTTTTTCTGTAGCCCAAATTTCTCCCAGCATTCCTACTCTCCTCTTCAGAGAGTCATCCCCATTTAACAAAATGTTTATTTTTTAAATCATAAAAGTATTTTATTGTTTTTCAGTTATATGTAAAGGATGGTTTCCAACATTTGTTTTCATAAGATTTTTAATTCCAAAGTTTTCCTCCCTCCTTTCCCTTCCCTCCCCCTCCCCCAGACAGAAAGCAATCTGATATAGGTTATGTATTACAAATCACATGAAACTATTTCTACATTAGTCATGTTGTGAAATAAGAATCGAACAAAAGGGAAAAACCTCAATAAAGAAAAAAACCAAACAAAAAAGACAGTAGAAATAGTACTGGTTCAATCTGCATTGAGCATCCACAGTGTTTTTTTCTTTTTCATGGATGTGGCAGAACATTTTCCATCATAAATTCTTTGGAATTGTCTTGGAGAAAAGATAGTTTTTAAAGAAAAAGAAAAGAACAAAAAACCCAACAAAACTGATCAATATATTGAAAAAGTTTGAAATATATATATATATATATGCAGTGTTACACAAAAGGGCCTCCCACCTCTACAAAGGAGTTGGGTATGAGGTAATATGTCTTTTCATGTCTTTCATTTGTAGCCAGGCTTGTACTTTTAAATTCTGCATCATTCACTTTAATTTTTGTGGGGTTTTTTCCTTTTATACTGTGGTAGTCATTGTTTATATTCTTTTCTTGACTCTGCTTACTTCAATCTGCATCACATCGTATGTTTGTGCTTCTTTGTTTTAGTCATACTTGTCATTACTTACAGCACAACAATATTTTATTACATTCATGTACCTTAGTTTATTTAGCCATCCTCTAATTAATGGGCAACTATTTTGTTTCTAGTTGTTTGCTATCACAAAAAAGTGTGACCATAAATATTTTGGTGTATATAAGGACTTCCTCCTTTCTCAACGTCCTACTTGGAAAATATGCCTAGCAGTGCAATCTCTTGGTCACTATGGTATGTCTATTTTAGTCATTAATTTCCATGACTCCAAATTTCTTTCTCCACGATACTTGTGTGGGTTTATAGATCCACCAACCAAAGTACCAGTGCACTTATTTTACCTACAACTGTGAAAACATTGAGAATTTCTGATGACTTTTGCCTCTTTGCCAATTTGTTAAGTGTGAGATGGAACTGGGTTCTTTTGATTTGAGCAATTAATTTTCTTTTAAAAATATACTTGTTTTTTACTCATTTCATCAAATATTTACCAATTACATTTAAAAAATGTTTATAGCTTCAGTTTTAAATTTTGAGTTCCAAATCTCTCCCTCCCTCCTACCCCCCCTCCCACCACTTGACAACTAATCAAGTCATGGAAAACTTATTTCTCTGTTATTCATGTTGCAAAACACAATAAAAAAGCAAGAAAAAAGTTTTCTAAAAAATATCTTCCTTTTCTACTCAGAGTTTGAGTTCTCTTTGTAGATAGCATTCTTCATCATGACTTCTCTGAAATAGTCTTAGATAATTGTCTTGATCAGAATAGTCAAATTTTCCACAGTTGATCATTGTTACAATAGTGCTATGGCTGGGTACAATGTTATCCTGTCAATTTCATTTCACTTTGCATCAGTTTATATAAGGACTTCCAGGTTTTCTGAAAATACCTTGCTCTACATTTCCTAAAGCACAATAGTATTGTACCACAATCATTTACCATAATTTACTCAGTCATTCTCCTCATTGATTGGCATCTCTTCAATTTCTAATTCTTTGGCTATTACAAAAACCTGTTATAAATGATTGTTTTTGCAATATGATCCTTTTGTATTTTCTTTGATGTCTTGAAATATAGAAGGTATTAGGTATTACTTGGTCCAAGAGTATGTGCGTTTTTTTTTTTTACATATAAGGTATTTTATTTTTTCCATTAACATGTAAAGATAGTTCTCAACTTTTGTTTATACAAGCTTTACAATTTCAGATTTTTCTCCCTCCTTCCCCTCCCTCCCCCCTCCCCTAGACAGCAGGTAATCTGATATAGGTTATATCTATATATCTATATACATATACATATAGATGTGTATATATATATATACATATATACACACACACATATATATATATATACCCATAATAACATTAATCCTATTTCTGCATTAATCCTGTTATAAAAGAAAAAATCAGAGCAGTAATGCAAAACCTCAAAATAGAAAAAAAAAAACAGCACCCAAAACAAAAGAAATAGTATGGTTCAATCAGAATCTATACTCCATAGTTCTTTTTTTTTTTTCTTGGATTTGGAGATCCTCTTCTATCATGAGTTCCCTGGAACTCTTCTGTACCATTGCATTGGTGAGAAGAATATAGTCCATCACAGTAGGTCAACACTCAATGTTGATGATACTGTGTACAATGTTCTTCTGGTTCTGCTCATCTCACTCATCATCAGCTCACCCAAGACCCTCCAGGTTTCTCTGAACTCCTCCTGCTCATCATTTCTTACAGCACAATAGTATTCCATTGTATTCATATACCACAACTTGTCCAGCCATTCCCCAATTGATGGGCACCCCCTCAACTTCCAATTCCTTGCTACCACATAAAGAGCAGCTACAAATATTTTTGTACATGTGGGTCCCATTCCCCCTTCCATGATTTCTTTGGGAAAAAGACCTAAAAGTGGGATTGCTGGGTCAAAGGGTATGCACAGCTTTATCGCCCTTTGGGCATAATTCCAAATTGCTCTCCAGAATGGTTGGATCAGGTCACAGCTCCACCAACAATGAATTAGTGTTCCAATTTTCTCACAGCTTCTCCAACATTTATTATCTTCTTTTTTTGTCGTTTTAGCCAATCTGATAGGTGTCAGGTGGTACCTCAGAGTTGTTTTAATTTGCATCTCTCTAATCATTAGAGATTTAGAGCATTTTTTCATATGGGAATAGATAGCTTTGGTTTCTTCATCAGAAAACTGCCTGTTCATATCCTTTGACCATTTCTCAATTGGGGAATGACTTGGATTCTTATAAATTTGATTTAGTTCCCTATATATTTTAGAGATGAGGCCTTTATCAGAAGTACTGGCCTCAAAAATTGTTTCCCAGCTTTCTGCCTCCCTTCCAATTTTGGATGCATTGCTTCTGTTTGTACAGAAATTTTTAAATTTAATATAATCAAAATCATCCATTTTGCATTTTATAATATACTCTATCTCTTGTTTGGTCAAAAACTGTTTTCCTTTCCAAAGATCTGATAGGTACACTATTCCTTTCTCTCCTAATTTACCTATGGTATCACCTCTTATGTCTAAATCGTGTATCCATTTTGACCTTATTTTAGTATAAGGTGTAAGATGTTGGTCTATGCCTAATTTCTGCCATACTATCTTCCAGTTTTCCCAGCAGTTTTTGTCAAATACTGAGTTCCTATCCCAGAAGCTGGAGTCGTTGGGTTTATCAAACACTACATTACTAGTGTCATTTACTACTCGCATTTCCTGAGCCTAGCCTATTGCATTGATCTACCACTCTATTTTTTAGCCAGTACCCAGATAGTTTTGATGACTGCTGCTTTATAGTAAAGCTCCAGGTTTGGTACCGGCTACATCCACACCTTCCTGTGAATTTTTTTCATTATTTCCCTGGATATTCTTGATTTTTTGTTTTTCCAGGTGAATTTTGTTATTATTTTTTCTAGCTGTGTAAAATAGTTTTTAGGGTAGTCTGATTGGTATGGGCACTGAATAAGTAAATTATTTAGGCAGTTATGTCCCATTTTACTATATTAGCTCTGCCTAATCCATGAGCAATTGATATCTTTCCAATTATTTAGATCTGATTTGATTTGTGTGAAGAGTGTTTGGTAGTTGTGTTCATAGAGTTCCTGGGTTTGTCTTGGCAAGTAGACTCCCAAGTATTTTATATTATCTACTGTTACTTTAAATGGAATTTCTCTTCCTATCTCTTGCTGCTGGACTTTGTTGGTCATGTATAGAAATGCTGATGATTTATGTGGATTTATTTTATATCCTGCTACTTTGCTAAAGTTGTTAATTGTTTCAAGTAATTTTTGAGTTGATTCTCTAGGATTCTTTAAGTATACCATCGTATCATCTGCAAAGAGTGATAGTTTTGTTTCCTCTTTGCCTATTCTAATTCCTTTAATTTCTTTCTCTTCTCTGATTGCTAAAGCTAACATTTCTAGGACAATATTAAATAATAGGGGTGATAATGGACATCCCTGTTTCACCCCTGATCTTATTTGGAAGGCCTCTAATTTATCTCCATTGCATATAATACTTGCTGATGGCTTTAGGTAGATACTGTTTATTATTCTAAGGAAAGCTCCACCTATTCCTAAACTGTCTAGTGTTTTTATTTGGAATGGGTGTTGTACTTTGTCAAAAGCTTTCTCTGCATCTATTGAAATAATCACATGATTTTGGTTGGTTTTCTTATTGATGTGGTTGATTATGTTAATAGTTTTCCTAATGTTGAACCAGCCCTGCATTCCTGGTATAAATCCCACCTGGTCATAGTGTATTATCCCAGTGATCACTTGCTGTAATCTCCTTGCTAATATCTTATTTAAGATTTTAGCATCAATATTCATTAGGGAAATTGGTCTATAATTTTCTTTCTCTGTTTTTGCTTTGACTGGTTTTGGTATCACCACCATATTTGTGTCATAAAATGAATTTGGTAGAAGAACTCCTTCTTCACCTATTTTTCCAAATAATTTGTATAATATTGGAATTAATTGTTCTTTAAATGTTTGGTAAAATTCACCCGTAAACCCATCTGGCCCTGGGGATTTTTTCTTAGGGAGTTCATTAATGGCTTGTTCAATTTCTTTTTCTAATATGGGTTTATTTAAGGATTTTATTTCTTCTTCTGTTAACCTGGGCAGTTTGTATTTTTGTAAATATCCATCCACTTCATTTAGATTGTCAAATTTATTGGCATACAGTTGGGCAAAATAATTCCTAATTATTGATTTAATTTCCACTTCATTGGTGGTAACATCACCCTTTTCATTTTTGATACTGGTAATTTGGTTTTCTTTCTTTCTTTTTTTTTAATCAAATTAACCAATATTTTATCTATTTTATTGGTTTTTTCATAAAACCAGCTCTTAGTTTTCTATGATTTAATTCTATAGTTTTTTTGCTTTCAATCTTATTAATTTCTCCTTTAATTTTCAGATCTCTAATTTAGTGTCTAATTGGGGATTTCTAATTTGTTCTTTTTCTAGCTTTTTAAAGTTGCATACCAATTCATTAATCTCCTCTTTCTCTTTTTTTATTTATGTATGCATTTAAAGCTATAAATTTTCCCTAAGCACTGCTTTGGCTGCATCCCATAGATTTTGGTATGTTGTCTCATTATTGTCATTCTCTGGATAAAGTTATTGATTGTTTCTATGATTTCATTGTTTCGGCCACTTCATTCTTTAGAATGAAATTATTTTAGTTTCCCATTGATTTCATTCTACTTTTCCCTTTCTCTTTCTTACATGTAATTTTATTGCATCATGATCTGAGAAGGATGCATTTACTATTTCTGCTTTCTACATTTGACTATGATGTTTTTGTGGCCCTTATACAGCGGTCTTAGTTTTGAAAATGTGCATAGTACTGCTGAGAAAAAGGTATATTCCTTTCTATCCCCATTCAATTTTCTCCAGACATCTATCATGTCTAACTTTTCTAGTAATCTATTCACCTCTTTCCTTCTTTCTTATTTATTTTTTGGCTAGATTTATCTAATTCTGAGGAGGGGGAGATTCAGATCCTCACTAGTATAGTATTACTGTCTAATTCCTCTTGTAAGTCATTTAACTCTCCTCTAGAACTTGGATGCTATACCACTTGGTGCATACATATTTAATATATTGATATTACTTCATTATCTATAGTACCTTTAAGTAAAGATGTAATTTCCTTCCTTATCTCTTTTTAATGAGATCTATTTTTGCCTGCGGCTTTGGTCTGAGATAAGGAATTGCTACCCCTCTCTTTTTTTACTTTAGCTGGAAGCATCAATATAATTCTGCTTTTTTACCTTTTTACCTTTACTCTGTGTGTATCTGCTCCTGTTTTCAAATGTGTTTCTTGTAAAACGCAGATTGTAGGGGTGTATGGTTTTTAATCACTCTGCAATTCCACTTCTTGTTTTATAGCAGAGTTCATCCCATTCACATTCGCAGTTATTATTACCTGACTGTCTATCTCCTCCTCCTAATTCGATATACCCCCTTTGTACTTTCTCCCCCTTCTTTCACCCTATTCCTCCTCACCCCGACGTTTTTACCTTCTACCACCTGCCTCCTCCAATCTGCCCTCCCTTATTATCACCCCCCTCTTTTCCTTTACCTTTTCTCACCTTGCTTTTGTCCTCCCTTCTATCAGTCCCCCCCCTTTCCCTTCCCTTTTGTTTCCCTAAGAATGAGTTAGTTTCTTTATCCCAATGAACATATATGTTATTTCCTCTTGAGTCAAATCTAATGAGAATAGGGTTGAAACAATGTTCACCCCTCCTTTCTTTTCCCTCTATTTTAATAGGTTTTTTTCCACCTCTTCATATGATATAATTCATCCCATTCCACCTCCCCTTTCCTCTCCTCCCCATAGACTCCCTTTTTTAACCCCTTACATCTTTTTCTATCATCACATCAAAGACAATTTATATTTATACCCCTCTATATAAAGGCCTTCTCTCTGCCGCAAATACATTACAATTCTTAAGAGTTATGAGCAATTATCTTCCTGTGTAGGGATATAAAAGTTTAACCTAATAGGGTAACCTTTTTTCTTTTTTCCCCCTCTTGTTACTTTTTAAACTTCTCTTGAGTCTTGTATGTTGAGATCAAATTTTCTATTCAGTTCTGGTCCTTTACACCAGGAAAGATTGAAAGTCCCCAATGTTATTAAATGTCCATCTTTTCCCCTGAAAAGAAAATGCACATTTTTGCTGGGTAATAGATTCTCGGCCGCAATCCAAGCTCCTTTGTCTTCCGGAATATCATTTTCCAAGCCTTGCGGTCTCTTAATGTTGAAGCTGCCAGGTCCTGAGCAATCCTGACTGTGGCTCCATGATATTTAAATTGCTTCTTTCTGGCTGCTTGGAGTATTTTCTCCTTCACCTGATAATTCTGGAATTGGCTACAATATTCCTTGGAGTTTTCCCTTTTGGGGTCTCTTTCAGGAGGTGATCGGTGTATTCTTTCAATGATGATTTTATCCTCTGATATCTGTGATATCAGGGCAGTTCTCCTTAATAATTTCACTGGAATATGGTGTCTAGATTCTTTTTCTGGTCATGGCTGTTCAGGCAGGTCCGCAATGATTCTCAAATTGTCTCTCCTCGATCTGTTTTCCAGATCAGTTGTCTTTCCAATGAGGTATTTCACATTTTCTTCTATTTTTTCATTTTTTTTTTCTGCTTGACTGATGTCCTGGTGTTCCTCATGAATTCCTTATCTTCCAACTGTCCCACTTTAATTTTTAAGGCATTGTTTTCTTCAGTGAGATTATGCACCATTTTTTCCATTTGGCCAAGTGAATTTTTTAAGGCATTGTTTTCTTCAGTGAGATTATGCACCTTTCTTTCCATTTAGCCAAATGAATTTTTTAAGGCTTTGTTTTCTTCAGTGAAATTATGTGCTTCCTTTTCCAAGCTGCTGATTCTTTTTTCATAGTTTTCTTGTTTTGCTTTCATTTCTCTCCCCATTTTTTCTTCTACCTCGTGCAATTGATTTTTAAAATCCTTTTTGAGCTCTTCCAGGAAGGCTTTTTGTTTTTGAGACCAATTCACCTTCCCTTGTGAGGCTTCAGATGTAGGCAATTTGAGGCTATTGTCCTCATCTGAGTTTGTGTTGGCTTCTTACCTATTGATACAGAAGCTCTCAATGGAGAGGGCTCTTTTTTTGCTTCTTACTCATTATTGCAGCTTATTTATTTATTCTTTAAGTTGAGGTCTGCTCTGGGGCTCACCGGGGTCCTCGTTTTGGGCTTCTGTGGCAGGGGGTATGGTTGCTTTGTGAATGGGGTTTTACTCTGAGGCCTTTATGGTCTGTGGAGATCCCCCCACCCTGCACTTCCTGTCTGATTGTGCTTGGCCAGCCAGCGCTGGACCCCGGCGTCTGCTCCCCACCTGACCCGTTCGTGGCCCTCTCGGCTGGGGCAGGTATGTTTTTCCACTGTCCTCCTTGGCCACCTAGATTTTTGAAACCGTTTCGGGAGCCTCTCAGTTGTTCGGCTGTGGCCCGCAGCCCCTCCCCTGCTGCCTTGCTCCCGACCCCCTTGGCGCTGGGTTGCTGCCCTGCGCTTGGGCCTCCCACATTTGCCTGAGGTCACGACCCGACCTTTTTCCTGAAGTCTTCTAAATATCCTCTGGTTGGAGGACTGTGTCTCTCTGTCTCTTTGCAGGTTCTGTAGTTTCAGAATCCATCCAGAGGCTTGATTTCATGGTTCGTTTTGACGGGAACAGAAGAGAGCTCGGTACAGCTTGCTGCTTCCTCTCTGCCCATCTTCATATGCGCAGTTTTATAACTCTTTTAGAGTAGTTCCCGCTTTTTCTCCTATACTGCTTATGACCAGTTTACAATTTCACCAAGAGTGTCCCTATTTTTCAGCATTTGTCATTTTAAATTTCTGTACATGTTAGCTAATGCTAACACAGGTGTGAGGTGGTATCTCAGAGTATTTTAATTTGCATTTCTCTAGAGTGAGTGTAAATATCAGTTGTTTCTGTTCTGGACAGCAACCCTTATGCCTTCTCCTACCAGTTTATTTTTTTGTGTTTTTTTTTTAGTAGGCAAACTAGGTCATCTTTTGCCTCATTCTTGCCTAGCCCATAAATCAGTGAATGGGTGATACATGCAGAGAAACTGAGACCTGGGAAAGACCTTAGCTTAAGAAGGACAAGGTCTCCCAGTGCATCTGGGGTCATCTCCAGTTGTTCTGATCTATGTCTTGCCACTGGGACTCAAATGACCCTGAAGAGAGAGAAGTGAAGCTGATAATTTTGCACACTTCTACCTCACTTAAGTCAAATTCACTTGCAATTCAAGACATCATTGATATATTAATGTTACAACGACCAGTAATGAATTAGAGCATTTTTATATGATTTTTGTTAGTTTAGATGATTTCTTATAACTGCCTAGGCATATCTAAAAAAAATTTATATCTTTTTATCAATTGGTGCTTAGCTCTTATTTTTATAAATTTGGCTCGGTTCCCTATATATTTGAGAAATAAGGATTTTATCAGAGGAACTTGCCTGTAAAAATTTCCCTAGTTTCCTGCTTTCTAATTTGGGCTACACCAATTTTGTTCATGAAAAACAAATTCATTTGATTTAATAAAAATTATTCATTTTACTTCCCATGATCCTCTCTTTCTTGTTTCATCATAAACTTGTACCTTATCAATAGATATTGCAGATGATTTTTCCATACTACTCTAACTTACTTATCACTTTTTTTTTGTCTAAATCATATATGTATTTGATCTTATTTTGGTGTATGGTGGTGGAAACCAGAAATGTGGGTCATGTCTAGTTTCTGCCAAACTAATTTGTAATTGTTTTAAGCAATTATTGTAAAATACTGAGTCTTCCCCCCAGAAAAAAGTTTGTATATTTGGGTTTCCTCAATTAGTAGATTATCTTTGGTCTTTTACTACTAAGTGTTGTGTACTAATCCCACTGATCCACCAGCTGTATTTCTTAGCGAGTGCCAGATTGTTTTTTGATGATTACTGCTTTGTAATACAGTTTTAAATTTGGAATGGCTTTACTTTTTTTTTCATTGATTCTCTTGATAGTTTTTGACATTTTGTTCTACCAGATGATTTTTGTTGTTTCATTTTTGATAGTTCTCTAAATAATCCTTTGGTATGGCACTGAATAAGTAAGTTAAATTTATGTAGAATTGTACTTTTCATTATAATTGAGCTTGTTTAAATATGTATTTATCTGTCTGAAAATGTTTTGTAATTGTATGTCTTGAGAGTTGATTTTTTGTCAGGGTCTCAAGAATTTAAAATTATCTGCAGTGATTTTAAATGGAATTTCTCTATCTCTTTTTGTTGGGTTTTTTTTGGTGCTATGTAGCAGTGCTGATGAATTATGTGGGTTTGTTTATGTTTTGCAACTTTGCTAAAGTTGTTAACCATTTCAAGCTAGTTTTCTAGCCTATTATTTAAGGTTCTCTAAAATATGCCATCATATTATTTATAAAAAGTGATAGTTTTGTTTTTCATTGCTTATTTTTATTTCTTCAATTTCTTTTCCTTATCTTATTGCTATACTAGCATTTCTTTAATTCTATAAATGTAGATGCCTACATTTCCCAATTTTCTGAGGTAAAGAGGGGATATTTCCCACTTTTTTCTTTTTACATTAACACACCCTAACTTTGACATGATTTTTATTGAACATTTAAGGACTTCACTTTTGCATCATTACAAATACTTTACCAATTTTAAAAATCAGCTTTTTAAAAAAAGTACATTTTCCTGAATTAATCATTGTACAGTTTAAAACAAAAGATTATGGTTTCTAAATGTGAAGGCCATTCTCCGAATATCAAAGCAGAACACTTAAGGACTTTCTTCATCAAAATACATTACACTATATTATATTATATTATATATATATATATAAAATTCTTGATAACTATTTTCATAATTAACCAGTAAAGCATATTTGCCTCTTTGGTGTTTGTCTGTATGTTTTTTTGTTTTGTTTTTGTCACCGATGGAATCAACTCCTTTAAAAGGAAGGAACATTGCCTATATTGATTTCCAGAGAACAACGCAACTGGAATTATAACTAGATTTCTAATACAATATTTAACAGTAGTGGTCATAATGGACATCCATGCTTCATCCCTCATCTTATTGAGAGGCTTGTAGGTTATCCCCATTACAGAATAATGTTTACTCTTAGTTTCATTTAAGAAAGTGTTTCCATTTATTCCCTGTGCTTTACAATGTTTTACCAGGAAACAGATGTTTCTCTATTGTTCGAAAACTTTTCTTGCATCTATTGATACAATAATGATTTTTGTTTTGTTTATTGATATGGTCAATTTGGGTATATTTTTCATAATTTAAAACTAGCCCTGAATGCTGGTATAAATCCCATCTGGTCATAGTGCATAATCTTTGTGATCTTTTGCTGTAATTCCTTCCTAGAATTTTATTTATATTTTGGTATCACTTTTCATTAGGGAAATTGGTGTATTTTTCTTTTTCTGAATATACTAATCTCTGTTTTAGGTGACAAAACCATATTTGTGTAATAAAAAGAATTTGGGAAGATTCCTTCTTTACCTATTTTTTAAAAATGTTTATATAATATTGGGACTAATTGTTCCTTAAACGTTTGTTGAATTCATTTGTGAATCCATCTGGTCCTGGACGATCTTTTCTTAGATTGCTCATTTAAGCTCGTATTTTTTTTATTAATAGTGTTATTTAAAGTACTCTATTTCCTTTTTTTCTTAATCTGGAAAATTTACATTTTTCATAAATATTTATCCATTTCATTCAAATCGCCAGTTTTAATGGAATATAATTGTGCAAAATAGTTCTAATTTCATTTATGGTACATTCATCCTTTTCATTTTCAACATTGCTATGTTGGCACTGTTTCTTTTTTAAAATAAAATTAATCAATGGTTTAATTTTTTTTCATAAAACCAACTCCTACTTTTATTTATTAGTTCAATTTGTTTTTACTATATTATTAATCCTAATTTTCAAGATTTATATTTTGGTATTTAATTGTGGATTTTTAATTTGTTTTTCTAGATTTTTAAAGTTGCATGACCAATTCATTGATCTGTGCTTTCTTTCTTTTATTGATGTATGCATTTACAGACATAAATTTTCTCAAAAGTACTGTTTTTGGCCATGTCACACAAATTTTGTTACTTTGTTATGTTATTGCCATTATCTTTAATGAAATTATTAATTGTTTCTATGATGTACTCTTTGATCCATATGTTTAGGAACAGATTATTCAGTTTCCAATGAATTTTTAATCCATGTTTGGATATCCCTTTTGTGAATATAATTTTTATTGCATTATGGTCCAAAAGGGGTATATTTAAGATTTTTTCTTTTCTATATTAGTTTGTGAGGTTTTTATGCCCTAATTCATGGTCAATTGTTCTGGAAAGGTGCCATGTATAGTTGTGAAAGATCTATTATCTATTCCCATCCTATTTTCTCTAGAAAGCTATTATATATAACTCGTCTAAAATTTTATTAATTTCCTTTTTTCTTGTGTAATTTCTTGTTGGATTTATCTACTTCTGAGAGAGGAAAATTAATGTTCCCCCGTTAGTATAGTTTTACTGTCTACTTCCTCCTGTAATAAATCTAACTTTTCCTTTAAGAATTTGGATGCTATACCATTTGTTGTATATATGCTTAGTATTGATATTACTTCACTGTTTATGGTAACTTTTAGTAAGATGTAGTTTCCCAGACTATCTCTCTTAATTTGATCTATTTTTACTTTTGTTTTGTCTGAAATCACGATCACCACCCTGCCCTTTTTATTTAACAGAAGAATAATAGAATTTGCTCTGGCCCCTTATAATAACTTTGTGTATGTCTCTCTGTTTCAAGTGTTTCTTGTAAACAGTATATTGTTGGATTCTGGTTCCTATCCATTCTGCTATCTGCTTCTATTTTATGGGTGAGTTCACCCCATTCACAGTTATACTAATTGTGCATTTTCCTCCTTTGTACTTTTCTTGGTTTTGTCTGTCTTTCTTTTTTTTTACCCTGTCACTTCTAAAAAAGTCTCTTTTGATTTGGGTCACTTCCTTCCTTAATCTGACTTCTCTTTTATTATTCCTTCCTTTTTCTTATGCCCTTCATCTCCTACTTTCTTGTTGGGTATGATAAATATCTATAGCCAATTATAGAATCTATATCCAATTCTTCCCAACTTGACCAATTCAGATGAGAGTGAGGTTAATGCATGGCTCACCCTCTCTTCAAACATTTTCTCTTCCACTCTAAAAGCTCTTCTTTGTGACCCTCTTTATGTAAGATAATTTCACCCATTCTTTTTCTCTTACTGCCCCTTTTACTTTTTCCAAATATCTTTCTCCCACCTATATGTGGAGTTTTTCTAGCTGCCCTAGTAATGCTCGAGGTTTTAGGAGTTACATGTGTAACTTTACCTTATTGGAAGGTAAACACTTTAACCCCACTGAACCCCTTATGATTTCTCTTTCCTGTTGACCTTTTGACAATTTTTTGAGTCTTGTATATGAAAGTCAAATTTTTCTATTCATTTTTGAGCTTTTCTTCAAGAATATCTGAAATTTCTCTCTTTCATTCAGTGTCCACTTTCTCCTCTGAAGCATTATACTAAATTTTGAGGGGTAGGTTATTCCTGGTTGTAATCCTAACTCTTTTGCCTTCCAGAATAGCATATCCTAAGAACTTTGTTCTTTTAATGTGGTAGCTGTGAAATCTTGTGTGATCCTGACTATGGCTCCACAGTATTTGAATGGTTTCTTTCTGATGATGTATTTTCTCTTTATCTAAGAGCTGTGGATTTTGGCTATAATATTCCTTTGATTTTTTGTTTTGAAATCTTTTGAGTAGTGATTGGCAGATTTGACTTGAGAGCTCTTTAAACTGCTGTTGCTGTCACCACCACTAAGTTCCACCACTTGTGTATTCACCTGGTCACTTGGCCAGCTCCACACCTATTTCCCACATTTCTCCTTTTGACTTCTTAAGTTGTCTTGGGCTGGAAGAATATCTTACCCTGACCTTTTGTTGTCTCTGCCATTTCAGATTGTGATTTGAGACATTATTTTAAAGTTCTTTGGAATGAATGTTGATATTAGTTATAGTGCTTCCTCTACTCTAGTAGTAGTAGTAGTAGTAGTAGACCTCCACCAGTCACGGATGACCATGGATCAGCGCCTTGAAGAGCCACAAGCCACAGTGTGCCTGTGCAGTCTGATACAGGAGCCACAGCTCCTGAGTGATTTATAACCAGTAACTGCCACATCCCATGTTGTATCTACCCCATGAGGAGTAGCTGGAGTGTCCTCTCCAGGGAACTGGCCTGGATGGATCAATATGGAAAACAAGCTGTTGCCCATGCAGCAAAAACACAGTTTATTTCAAAGTAAATATTTTTATTTATATTTTTGAGTTTCAATTTTTATCTCTCATTCCCTCCCTTCCCTCCTCCCAGAGGCAGTAAGAAATCACATATGAGTTAAAGCTATAAGATTATGAAAAACATTACCATATTAGTCATTTTGTACAAGAAAATTTGAATAAAAGAAAAAATGAAAGAAAATGAAAATTAGCATGGCCTGTGTTCAGTCAATATCAGTTCTTTCTCTGGAGGTGGATAGTATGTTTCATTAATAGTCCTTTGGGATTGTCTTGGATCATTGTGTTGTTGAGAATAGTTGTCATTTACTTCATCAAACAATATTGCTGTCCCTGTACAACATTCTCCTGGTTTTGATTACTTCACTATACATCAGTTCATACAAGACTTTCCAGGCCTTTCTGAAATCATTCTGCTTGTCATTTCCTATAGTACATTAATACTCCATCACCATCATATACTACAGCTTGTTTAGCCATCCCCAATTGATGAGAATTCCTTTACTTTCCAATTCTTAGCCACTGCAAAAAGAGCTGCTATAAATATTTTGTATAAATAGGTCTTTTTCTCTTTTTGAGGATGTCTTTGGGATATAAAGGTAACTATAACATTGTTGGATCAAATGGTATGTACAGTTTTTAGCCATTTGGGTATAGTTAAAAACATAGTTTTTTAAAATGTCTTAGGCATCCATGACCTATATCTGATACACCCTCTGACTGGGTTATAATGTGATAGCCTGCTAATGTATCTTTTGGAGTATGCTTTTGTGTTGCCTTTTATCAGACTTGCAGATGCTACTATTTAGGCCTTAGTGAAACCCATAACTTTCCATCTAAAAATATTTTCTGGTACTCTAATAGAAAATATTTTTTAAAAATCAGCAGAGCTATATTTTGGAGGAAAGTATTTTAAATTACCTCAAGGGTGAAGAAGATGGTTGGAACAATTATACTATAGAGAATTAGAATACCAGATTTAAAAGGCTTATGGATATATAGTTCAACCCACATTTGAAAAAAAAATCCTCTCTCCAATATCTCAGAAATGGTCAACTAGCCTCTACTTACAGAACTTGATTTCTGGGCAGCCCACTACCTTCTAAGGCTGATAATTCTACTTTTAGATATCCCTAATTGTAATGTGTTTTTTTTAATCTTTATATCAAGGATAGTTCTGTTTCTCTCTAATATTCATCAATTATTTCTAGTCCAGCTCTCTCAGGGTCAAGTCTATCTGAACAATTCTATCATGGCATCTATATGATGATCCTTCAAATACTTGAAGACAGCTATACTATCTTCTCCAATTTTCTTCTGCTTCATGTGAAGCATCCCAAGTTTACCACAATCATAATCTTTACCTATTTCAAAGGATGTGAGATTTTGGTGATACAGACATTCTCTCCTACATGCCACTTTTGTCAGTTACAAAAGCTAATCTTGATTTGTTGATGGCCAGCTCTCTGCCTATGAGTAGTTCCATGTTAGTAGTTATTAATACATACAGTTGGTCACTAAATCTATACTCTGAGGCTCCTTTTAGATTGATAGGACTTCCTCAAGCTTAGTTTTTGGTAGCCTCTAGTTACTTCCACAGGATGGCCATTTGGAGGAGGCCTTGAGTCAGTGTTAATTGCACATTACTGATCAAAATGCTAAACTAAGCTAAACTTCAAATGTATTCAATTCATATCACATAATTGATCTGGACCTGACCCCTGATGTGTGACTATTCACAGCTAAAAGAAATTGGGGTTTGGGACAAAATAAGAGAGAAAACTAGTAACAAATTCAAAGGAAGAGACAAATGTGAACCTCTTGGAACATGCTATCCCCCTTGATTCATTCCTGGTTTTAGATTCAAGGTCAAAATTCAAAATGCATGGGTATATGTGAAATATGATAAATCTGCTGGTACATAGCAGCTGTTTAACAGGATATTCAATGGCTGGAAAAAAACCCATTGCTTTTTTCCACTTATAAGTAAGGAGGGGTGGGGAATAAATATGCTCTCCATGATTTTAACAAGATTTTTCTGATCATTTGTCTTTTAAAATAAAGGAGATAAAGTAGATACAGATCTTTTTTATCTGGTCCCTAATCTTTGTTACTTAATGAAAGGTTTCCCATAATTAAGCAAGTCAGTTCTATCTTATCTAATTTTTCAATAATGAAAAATAATAGCAAAACAAAAATAAAGCCACAACACTCAGTGGAAACCCCAGAGAGGCATCCAGTCAACTTCCTATGTGAATCCAGTGTGAATCAAACATTTGTCATTTCCCTTTGTGTATCCAAAACAACTGTCCACAGTGCTCAAACAATCTATAAAAGCTATCAGTTTAAAAGATTGGTAATTATCCCATCTTCTCCCCTGCGATTGGACATGAATATCAAGTATTTCTAAGATTGTTTAGAAGGTTTTCTATAGTGTTTTTCTCTTTATATTCCATGTCTGATCAAATATAAAAATGTGGATTAGTCACAGTCACATAAATCTGAGCATTATGTAAGAAACATAATAATAGTTTAACAATGAACCCTTATGTAGTATGTTAGAAAGCACTGACCTGAGGGAGGAGAATAGGGTTTTCTAGCCCTTGTTTTAACACTGCAAGTCACTGGGAAAGTCACCTTGATGTTCTCTGAGATCTCTTCCAGTCCAAACATTCCACTTTAAGATTCTGTGTGTTCAGGTAAAAATGGTGTAAAAAAGAGATCCTTGTTACTACAGTTCAGAAGGCAGGGCAGATGACTTAGGAGAGAAGGAAGGCAAAAACATCTGCCAATCACCCTAGAGAGGACATCAGTATGTGAAACAAAGAAAGCCTAGACCTTAGACTGGGGTGGTGTTTCTAAAATAGCCTTTATATTAGTCCATGCAATTGAACTTGTTGACAAGGTGAAGAGAACAAGAAAGCCTGCAAAACCTGAAAGCATGATATAGTAGAAAGAACACTGACTGCATTTAGAGGAGCTGGGTTCAAATTCTGATTCTGACTTCTTACCTTGACCTTGGATCAGATACTTCACTTCTTTGATTTCAGTTTCCTGGTTGGTGGAATGGGGGTGTCGGATTAGATCAGTTTCTGAGCACCCTTCCAGCTCTAGATATAAGATTCTATGACCTACTTGTAGCAAAGCAGAATAGCCCTGGGGAGTCTGATCCTGTGATGTAGATGACTTTCCTGGTATATTTCCCCCTGCTATGGATATTCCCGGGGAATACATTGTACATTGGACTACACAGTAAGCTACCTGAGGCATGGAGAATGCTGAGCGACTCATCAATGATAGCTCTGGGCCACAAGGTTATATATGAGACACATATATGTATGCATGTATATATGTGCTTGTGTATATACATACACATACACATACACATACATATATAGCAGCTATATCCTTGATAACATCTTCTGAGCCCTCCCTCATTCTCTTATGTGTGTCTGTCAGATTGAAAAACCCACCAAATGACTAATTTAAAGTAACATTTATCCAAAGAACTCAAATCACTTTTCAGTCATGAAACTAGCCATTTAAAAATTATCCCTATACTACGGAGGAAAGAACCCTATGATAGTTTGGACAGAGAACCTGTTCTTTGGCCCCAAAGCTTCCAGTTCTGGGAAGACTGATTAAAATTGGCAAATTAGTGTCCTATAGTTCTAATGCTAATCAGCTTTCACTAATGCCCCAACAAAGTGTAAACCAGCATCTTTTATTTTAAGCATGCCTGGACTCTTCTCTGGATTGTTTTCCTTCTGAACCATTTAGCGAACATCAATTATGCCCAGAGTCCTGTCCAGAAGTGATATTTGGCATGGTGGTGGCTTAACAGAGCATGGAGCCTTTTGTACCTATACTGTGTATGGTTATCTGTATACCTAATTGACTCCTTTTTGCACAATTATACACTTTTTGAAAGCAGGGACCACATTGTATTTTATCTTTCTATTCTCTCAATTTTCCTTCATACTTGTGCTTTGCACAGAACGGAAGCTTAATTCAACATATATTTATTAAGTACTTATTACATGTAAGGTGCTATGCTCAATATTAAGGATACAAAGGTAAAAAGAAATTAAATAACTCCTTTCATGGAGCTTACTTTCTACTGGGAAGACAAAAATGTAAATATCCCCATAAATGTTTGCTAAGTGGTTGTTTAATGTTCATCATAATTAAGCATTTTCCTCACTTATTCTAAGTTCCTCCAATATGGACCCTTTTACTCTAGAACTGTTCATTGAACCTCTGGGTTGATCTGGAGACAATTCTCAGACAGTTAAAGTTGCAAATATGAACTAGGGTAATTCATAAAAAGCACCAATCTCCACACGCAAGTTGCATCATCTGTTGGTATAACTGGTTGCTTCATGTGATAATCTCTTGTGTTCCTGTCAGAGTTCTTGCTGAGGATCCCTGGTTTTTTGTATTTTATTTTTGGTCAAACACAGAGTTAAATACCAATTAGAAAATTAATGGTAATACTCTTGCACTTCTATTTCTGTTCTTAAAACACTTTCTACTTTTAACCATTGATTTTACAATGTTTTCACTGAGATCTACCCTGATGTGCAGTTAAACATGAGTAAGTTTAGTTAGAGTCAACAAGCTTTAATTAAGTGTGGAACTGAGCAGAAGGAGACCATGGTGATGCCAAAGGGTGCCAATGTTGACTTTTCACCAGGTACAAGGCTGTATAGGTTAGGAGAGAGTTGACCCAAAGCACTGAAAGCAGGGCTTGTCTTGGGCAATGTAAAAACAAATGGGCTCGGGGGCAGCTAGGTGTTGCAGTGGATAGAGCGCCGGCCCTGGATTCAAGAGGACCTGACTTCAAATCCGGTCTCAGACATTTAACCATTACTAGCTGTGTGACCCTGGGCAAGTCACTAAACCCCAATTGCCTCACCAAAAAACAAAACAAAACAAAACAAACAAAAAACCCCAAATGGGCAGATTGCCTTCATCACCCCTTTTACTTCTGGTTAGTGTCCATTCCCCTCCTGTTCCACCTATCCAGGCATTCATTGTCCCATCACTACTAGCCCCTGATGGAGTGGATCTTGGAGTTAGATAGACCTAGATTTGAATTCTGCCATTTACTAGCTGTGTGAACCCTTATGTGTCTGGGTTTTTCCATGTAAAATGAGATTCATCAGTTAACAAAGATTAATTAAGTGCTTACTGTATAGATAGCAATAGCAGCTGTCTGACAGGTTTGTTGTGAGGATCAGAAAAAGATCATGAATATAGACCATTTTGTAAACCTTAAAAGGCTATGTAAATGTCAATCATCACTGTCTACAGTGAGATTTCTGAGACTTGTGTTAAACTGTATTTAAAAAAAAGAAACATTTTACCAACTAAGGCATTTATCACTGGCAGTGTTTCAGAAATCAGTAGGGGAAGTAGTTTTGGGCATGAAACCTACTTAGGGCTTGCTCAGGTTCATCATTGCAATGGTTGAGATGCCTATGCATAAAATAATAGTTCACAATTCTATAGCACTTAGAAGTTGACAGAACTTGGCTTCTGTAAAGCCAGCCTTAAATAAGAAGGCTTTTCAGAAATCACCTAGAATCTAGGATTTTAGAGGCAGAATAGACTTCAAAATGAATCCAGTCCAGCCCACCACAAACCTCACTTCCCCCCTCATATTTTCAGGGTGATGGGAAACATTTATTTGTCACCTTTCATATGGAAGATATGCCATGATAGTATTTTTTTTTTTAGTGAGGCAATTGGGGTTGAGTGACTTGCCCAGGGTCACACAGCTAGTAAGTGTTAAGTGTCTGAGGCCAGATTTGAACTCAGGTACTCCTGACTCTCCAGGGCCATTGCTTCATCCACTGCACCACCTAGTTGCCCCCCATGATGGTATTTTTGAAGTCAAAGACCCATTCCAGATTATAAAAGGCAGACTAGTATACAGGGGGGGAAAACTTCTACTGGGTTTAGCATCAGGAAGGTTGGGTTTAATTCTGACTTTGATATTCGTTAGTTAACTAACACTGGTTAAATTGCTTAACCTTTCTAAGACTTAGTTTCCTCATCTATAGAGTTACAAATACTTGCCATACCCATGTTACAAAGTTGTTGAGAAGGAAAATGCTATAAAATGTTGAGCCATTATGTAGCCCCATGCCTTTATTTTTCAGATGAAAAAACAAGAGCCGATAGAAAGTTTTTAGCATTTGTTTTCTTAAAAATTTGAGTTCCAAATTCCCTCTCCCTCTGTCCCCTCCCACTTCATTGAGAAGGCAAGCAATTTGATATAGATTATACGTGTGTGGTCATGCAAAATATACTTCTATATTAAGCATGTTGCAAAAGCAAATGCAGACAAAAACTCCAGGAAAATAAGTAAAGAGAGTATGATTTGATCTGCATTCATACTCAATCAATTCATTTTCTGGAGTTGTGATAGCAGTTTTCATCATATGTCCTTTGGAATTGTCTTGTATCATTCTTTTGCTGAGAATAGCTAAGTCATTTATAGTTGATCATCAAACAATATTGCTGTTACTGTGTAAAATGTTCTGCTTCTACTCAATTTATTTTATATCAGTTCATATAAATCTTCTCAGGATTTTCTTAATTCATGCTGCTTGTCATTTCTTATGGCACAATAGTGTTCCATCACAATCCTATAAAACAACTTTTCATCAATTCCCCAATTGATGGGTATCTTCTCAATTTCCAATCCTTGCCACCACAAAAAGAACAGTTATAAATATTTTTATATGTCCCTTTGTACATTTTGTCTTTCCCTTTTGATTTGATGTCTTTGGGACACAGACTTAGAAGTGGTATTGCAGGATGAAAGTGTCTGCAGTTTTATAACCCTTTGGGAAGAGTTTTAAATTGCTCTCCACTTGATTAGATCCATTCAAAACTCTACCAAGACTGCATCAGTGTCCTAATATTTCCACATCCCTTCCAGCATTTGTCATTTTCCTAGGCAAAATGATAGAAGTGAAGGGTTACTTTAGAGTTGTTTTAATATGCATTTCTCTAATCAGTAGTGATTTAGCACATATTTTTTCCCTTGTGATTGTAGGTAGCTTTGATTTCCTTTTCTGAAAACTGCCTATTCATATTCTTTGACCATTTAAAAATTGAGAAATGACTCATATTCTTATAAATTTAACCCTGTTCTCTATACATTTGGAAAATGAGGCCTTTATTAGAGAAATGGCATAAATCCCTCCCACCCCTGTCCCCCAGTTTCCTGCTTTTCTTCTATACTTGACTGCATTGGTTTTGTTTCTAAAACCTTTTGAAATTTAATTTAATCAAAATTAACCATTTTACTTCCTGTAGTTTTCTCTGTCTTTGGTTTGGTCCTAAATTCTTCCCTTTTCCATAGATCTGACAGGTAAAATTTTCCCTAATTTCCTAATTTTCTTTATGACTAAATCATGTACTCATTTTGTTAAAATAAATAACAACTGGGGGCAGTTAGGTGGTGCAGTGGATAAAGCACTGGCCCTGGATTCAAGAGTACCTGAGTTCAAATCCGGCCTCAGACACTTGATACTTACTAGCTGTGTGACCCTGGGCAAGTCACTTAACCCCCATTGCCCCACCAAAAAAATTTTAAAAAATTAAAATAAATAATTTCAACAAAGTTGCAGAATATAAAACAAACCATGTAAATCATCAGCATGTTACCAAGAAAATCCAGCATCAAGATACAGAAAGATAAATTCCATTTAATATAATTTCAGACAATATAAAATACTTGGGAGTCTACCTGCCAAGTCAAACCCAGGAGGTAACTGAACACAATTATAACTTTTCACAGAAATAAGGTCAGATCCAGATGATTGGAGAAAAATCAATTGTTCATGGGTAGGCCTAGCTAATATAATAAAAATGGAAATTCTGACCTAAATTAATTTGCTTATTCAGTGCCATGCCAAACTACCAAAATTATTTTATAAAAAATAAAAAAATTCATCTGGAGAAGATAATGATTAAGATTATCAATGAAAATCAAGATGAAGAAAGATAGGCTAGCAGTACCAGATCTCAGATTGTATTATATTCTATCATATTATAGACATATCATATTGATATATGGTGTGAGATGTCAGGATATACTTAGTTTCTGCTAAATGGCTTTCCAGTTTTCCCAACTATTTTTGTCAAATATTGATTGAGTTCTTGTCCCAAAAACTTAGATCTTTGGGTTATTGGACACTAGGTTATTATGGTCATTTACTAGTATGTATTGTGCACCTAATATATTCCACTGATTTATCACTCTATTTCTTAGCCAATACCAGATTGTTTTGACTACTACTGTTTTGTAATATAGTTTGATATCTGGTACTGTTAGGTGACCTTCCTTTACATTTTTTTTTCATTGATTCCTTAATGTTCTTGACCTTTTTTCCTTCCAGATGAATTTTGTTATTTTTTTCTATCAATATAAAATATTTTTGGTAGCTTTATTGGTATGACACTGAATAAGCAAATTAATTTAGGTAGAATTGCCATTTTTATTATATTGGCTCAGCCTAACCATTAGCACTTATTATTTCTCTAATTGTTTATATCTGACTCTATTTGTGTGAAATATTTTGTAATTGTGTTTAGTTCCTGAATTTGTCTTGGCTAATAGACTCAAAACAATTTTTTACCTGCTATTATTTTAAATTGAGTTTCTCTTCCCCCATCTTCCCCTCTAATATAAAAGTTTTTTCTTGCCTCTTTCATGCAAATTTAACCTATTTTGCCTCTCCTTTTCTCTTACTCCCAGTGCATTCCTTTTCCTCACCCCTTAATTTTATTTTAAAAATATCATCCTATCATATTCATCTCATATCCATACCCTCTATATATTCATATGCCTTCTAACTACCCTAATAATGAAGTTACAAAGTATTATCTTCCCATGTAGGAATGTAAACCATTTAACCTTATTGAGTCCCTTAGGATTTATCTTTCCTTTTTACCTTTGAATGATTCTCTTGTTTCTTGTATTTGAAAGTCACTTTTTTTTCCTCCGGCTCTGTTCTTTTCATTAGGAATGCTTGAAAGTCCTTTATTTGATTGAATGTACATTTTCCCCTCAATTTTTTTTTGTTTTTAAATTAAATTTTTATTTTATTTAGAATTTTCTCCAAGTTACATGTAAAACAATAAAAAACAATTTTTTCTCATTGATTTTTAAAAAACTTTGTGTTCTAAATTTTCTTCCTCCCTATGAAAGCAAGCAATTCAATATAAGTTATACATGTGCAGTTATGAAAATCATCTTCACATTAGTCAGGTTGTGAAAGAAAATAGACAAAATAACTTTATAAAGAGGAACTAACATAAAATTATACTTCAATCTGTATTTCCATAACATCATTTCTTCCTCTGTTGATGGTTTGCATTTTTCATACATCCTTTTGATAACATTCTGCTCGTCATTTTTTTCACAGTTACAATTGCTAGGGGCAGCTAGGTGGCGCAGTGGATAGAGCACTGGCCCTGGATTCAGGAGGACCTGAGTTCAAATCTGACTTCAGACACTTAACACTTACTAGCTGTGTGACCCTGGGCAAGTCACTTAATCCCAATTGCCTCACAAAAACCCCACAAAATGAACAAACAAACAAAACCAGTTACAATTGCTAACTGTATTACCCTCCATCTTATTCCCTCCCCTTGATATTTACTCTATTTTCTATCTTCCTTCACTCTATCCCTCCTCAAAAGTGTTTTGCTTTTTATTGCCCCTTCCCCGCAATCTGCTCTCCCTTCACCTCCTTCCCCTTATCTCCTTCCCCTCCCATTTTCCCTCAGGGAAAACTAGATTACTATACCCACTTGAGTAGGTGTGTTTTTCCCTCCTTGAGCCAATTCTGATGAGAGCAAGGTTCACTCATGCCCCCACTCCTTTTTCATCTTCCCCTCTACTCCATTATCTTTTTCTTGTTTTTTTTTATGTGAGCTACTTTTCCCCAGTCCACCTCTCCCTTTCCCTTTCTTCCAGTGCATTCCTCTTATGTCTTAACTCTATTTTAAAGATGTCATCATGGGTCGACTAGGTGACACAGTGGACAAAGCACCAGCCCTGCACCCCAGGAGGCCCCAAGTCCATATCCAGCCCCAGACATAAGCCACTCCACCCTGCCTGCCCCACAAAAAACCAAGGATAAACAGAAAATAAATGCTTTATAGATATCATCCCTTCATATTCAATTCACACCTATGCCCTCTGTCTAAATATTTTCCTTTCAGCTGCTTTAATGCTGAGAAAGTTCTTATGAATTAGAAGTATTATCTTCCCATGGAGGAATGTAAGCAGTTTAACCTTTTACTGCTTACATTCCTACATAGGAAGATAATACTTCTAATTCATGATTTCCTTTTCCTGTTTACCTTTTTATGCTTATCTAGTGTCTTGTATTTGAAAGTCAAATTTCTATTTAGTTCAGGTCTTTTCATCATGAATACCTGAAAATCCTCTTTTTCATGGCAGTCCCATTTTTCCCCTGAAAGATTATAATCAGTTTTGCTGGGTAGGTGATTTTTGGTTGTAATCCCAATTCCTTTGCCCTCCAGAATATCATATTCCATGCCCTCTGGTCCTTTAATGTAGAAGCTGCTAGATCTTGTACTATCCTGGCTGTGGCTCCACAATACTTGAATTCATTCTTTTTGGCAGCTTGCAATATTTTCTCCTTGATCTGGGCACTCTGGAATTAGGCTAAAATATTCCTAGAAGTTTTCCTTTCAATATCTCTTCTTCTTCTTCTTTTTTTTTTGCATCAAAAATTTTTATTTTGTTTCTGGTTTTTACAGATTTGCAGAGTGACCATGGAGAATTCATCAAAATCACTTTTTTTTCCCATCAAGTGGCAATACTGATAACTCTTCCTCCCAGCTTAAGAATCTCAACTAGGTAGTAGGTCCTTTGTATCCAGGGTGGGTGGTTCTAGACAGATGACTTCATGGACTCAGAAGGATGAAGAGCCTAGATCTTTTAGATAGCTTTTGTTTATAATTACTGGAATTACTATTTTTCATCTAAGATTCAGCCAGTGTAGTAGGTGTGAGGATGATAAGCCATAAAACCAGATTTTCTCTTCATCATCAGAGAGGTGTATGACCTCATTAGCCCTTCTCTGGGGAGAATCAAGCTCAATGGAAAACTTAAGAGTTTCAATTTCACTTCTTTTTTTTTTTTTTTTTTTTGGGCAGGGCAATGGGGGTTAAGTGACTTGCCCAGGGTCACACAGCTAGTAAGTGTCAAGTGTCTGAGGCCAGATTTGAACTCAAGTACTCCTGAATCCAGGGCTGGTGCTTTATCCACTGTGCCACCTAGCTGCCCCCTCAATTTCACTTCTTACAATGGCCATAGGTAACTTGTTCTTTGTTTTTGTTTTGTTGTGTTTTGTTTTTGAATCTGAATAGAATTTTATTTTCCAAAATATACATAAAAACAAAATTTTAACATCAATTTTTAAAAAACTTTGTGTTCCAACTTCTCTTCCCCCCTCCATTTCCAAACCCTACCCACAAGAACTCAACCAATTCAAAATAAGTTATACATGAGTAGTCATGGAAACATTCCCATATTAGCTAGTTGTGAGAGAAAACAGTCAAAAAACCCAGAACTTCAGATTAAGGAATTGTCAAAGAGGAAATGAAAAAAAAAATTTAACATGTGTTTCCATCTGTTTTCAGATACTATCAGTTCTTTCTCTGCAGATGGGCTGCAATCTTCATAAGTAACTCAGGGTTACATTAGATCATTGCCTTGCTGAAAATAACCACATGCTTCCCAGCAGATCATCCCCCACTATTGCTGTTATTTTGTATACAGTACATTTCAGTCTGCTTCAGCTCATGTAGGTCTCTCCAGGTTTTCCCCATAGCATCCTGTTAATCACAACCTCTATATCAACCTTAAGCTTGACAGAGAATCTTCTTCACAAAAGCCCAGTAAAGTAGGTACCATACATTTTGCCATTATAGTCAATCATCATAACTATTTCCCTCCATCCCATTCCCTTCCCATGACATTTACTCTATCTTCTTTTTACCTATTCCTCCTCAGAGGTGACTTACTTCTGACTATCCTCTCTCTCACTCTGCACTCCCTTTTTTTCACCCTTCCTTCCTTGTTCTCTTCCCCTCCTATTTTCCTGCAGGGTTAAATAGATTGCTCCTCCCAATTGGGTATGAAAGCTATTCCCTCCATGAGCCCACTCCAATGAGATCAAGGTCCCTGAGCTAATTCTGTGTTCTAAATTTTTCTTCCTCCCTCCCTCCTCAAACCTCCCTATGAGATCAAGCAATTCAGTATGTCACACTGGTGCAGTAATGCAGAAAATCTTCATCTTCCTTGAAAGTGTTTTGCTTTTTACTGCTCTCTCCCCCAATCTGCCCTTTCCTCCTTCCCTTCTTCCCCCCTCCAGGGCAAAAGTATATTACTATACCTATTTAAATAGGTATAGTATGCATGTTAGTCCTTCTTTGGGCCAATTCTGATGATATTAAGGTTCACTCACTCCCCAACTCCTTCCCCCTATTCTACTCTCCTCCATAAGCTTTCTTCTTGTTTCCTTCATGTGAAATACCTCTCCCCAGACCATCTCTCTCCTTCTCCTTCCCCCAGTTTATTCCTCCTACACCTCAACCCTATTTTAATGATGTCGTCATGGATTAGCTAGGCGGCACAGTGGACAAAGCACCAGCCCTGGACCCAGGAGACCCCCCCAAGCTCAAATCTAGCCCCAAACATAAGACACCTCTCCCCATCTGCCCCACAAAGAACAAAACATAAATGCTTTACAGATATCATCCCTTCATATTCAGTTCAGCCCTGTCTTCTGTGAATTTCTTGTGAAGAATTTTTGTTTTGTTTTGTTTTTTGGTGAGTCAACCGGGGCCAGGCAACCTGCCCAGGGTCACACAGCTATCAATTGTCAAGTGTCTGAGGTCACACCCAAACTCAGGTTCTCCTGAGTCCAGGGCCAGCGCTCCATCCACTGCACCACCCAGCTGCCCCTGAATTTCTTACTGAGATAGTTCTTATGATTTCAAAGCATTATCTTCCCATGTAGAAATGTAAACAGTCTGATCTTTTAATATCCCTCATGAAGTCTTTTTCCTGTTTATCTTTTTATGCTTCTCTAGGATCTTGTATTTGAAAGTCAAATTTTCTATTCAGTTCAGGTCTTTTCATCACAAATGCTTGAAAGACCTCTTTCTCATTGAAATCCCATTTTTGCCTCTGAAAAATTATACTCAATTTTGCTGGGTACGTGATTTTTGGCTGAAGTCCCAGTTCCTTTGCCCTCTGGAATATCATATTCCATGCCCTTCGGTCCTTTAATGTAGAAGCTGCTAGATCTTGCTTTATCCTTATTGGAGCTCCACAGTATTTGAATTCCTTTTTTCTAGCTACTTGCAGTATTTTCTCCTTGACCTGGGAGTTCTGGAATTTGGCTATAATATTCCTGGACGTTTTCCTTTTGGGATCTCTTTCAGGAGGTGATTGGTGGATTCTTTCAATTTCTATTTTAGCTTCTGCTTCTAGAATATCAGGGCAATTTTCCCTCACAATCTCTTGCAGGATGGTGTCTAAGCTTTTGTTTTGGTCATGGTTTTCGGGTAGTCCAATGATTTTCAAATGATCTCTCCTAGATTTATTTTCTAGGTCAGCTGTTTTTCCAAGGAGATATTTCACACTGACCTCTATTTTTTCATTCAATTGGATTTGCTTTACTGCATCTTGGTTTCTCATAAAGTCACTAGCTTCCATTTGTTCAATCTTAATTCTAAGGCAGTTATTTTCATCAGACAGTTTTTTAATCTCCTTTTCCATTTGGCTTTTCAAACTGTTGACTTTTTTCTCATGACTCTCCTTCATCATTCTCATTTCCCTTTCCATTCTTTCCTCCTTTTCTCTACATCTTCTTTCTATCTCTCCTACTTTCTCTTCAAAGTCCCTTTTGAAAGCTTCCATGGCCTGAGATCAGTTCATATTTTTCTTGGAAGCTTTGGATGTTGGAGCTTTGACTCTGTTATTATCTTCTTCTTCTGAGGTTGTATTGTGGTCTACCTTACCCCTAAAGAAGTTTTCGATGGTCTTCTGCTTTCTCTGCCTGCTCATCTTGGCTTACTATTTCTTGGATTTTAACTCCTTCTTTAAGTGTGGCACTGCTTCCAGGACACACTGTTCAAGCTACAGCATGGCCTGGGGGATGGTTGGGCTTCTCAGTCAGCTTGGCCTTGCTTTCATTTGATTTTAAACTCTCCACTGCGGGGTAGGGGTGGGGGGGATGCTTCTCGGCTCTGCTCCTGTTCTTAGCTTCAGAGGGTCCCAGGTGTTTTGGGTTGAGGGGGAGCAGGCTTTAATCTCACCTGGCCTATTCTCAGGTCCAGAGATAACCTCAGGCCTATTTACTAAGAAACCAACCAGCAAAGCTTTCTGTGGTGTGGTTCTCAGCTTCAGATGAGACTGCTCCCCTGTTCCCCTCCCCCACCTGGGTCTCCTGCCGCTCAGGATTTCTTCCTGGTTGCCCGCTGGGGTGGGACAGTCGAATCCTTCCCCCTAATCCACTGGGACCCCTTCACTTACCCCCCCCCCAGGCCAGCCGTTCAGTCCGACCGTGCTCTTGGTTCCAGAAGACGTTGGTGCTGCAGCCGATTCAGAGGCACTGGGGCAAATTCCTCTGCTGGGTGTCTGGTGTGTCGGCCCGATTGTGGGGTTAGGCTTTATTCGTGACCCAGTACAGCCCTCTGAAATCTATCTATAGCTGGAGAAAACTCTCAGCCCGTATTTTTGTGTGTTTTTCTGCCCCAAGGGTTCTTTTATTGCTATTTTTGGGGTTATTGTATCAGGAGCCCCATGAGCTTGATGTCTTTCCTCCGCCATCTTCAACTTTTTCTTTTTCTCCATATCTCTTTCAGGAGGTGATTAGTGGATTCTTTCAATTTCTATTTTACCTTCTATTTTTAGAATATCAGGGCAATTTTCCCTGACAATCTCTTGGAAGATGATGTCTAAGTTCTTGGGGTTTTTGCATCTAAATAGTGTCTTTATAATTTCTTTGTTCCATCTCATGCATTAACATAGCCACAAATCTCAGAAGTAGAAAGTACTTTTTTTTATGTATGAGGTATTTTATTTTTTCTATTACATGTAAAGATAGTTCTCAACTTTTGTTTATACATGCTGTACAATTTCAGATTTTTCTCCTTCCCACCCCTCCCTCCCCCTTCCCCTAGACAGCAGGTAATCTGATATAGGTTATATCTATATATCTCTATACATATACATATAGATATATATATATATACACATAATAACATTAATCCTATTTCTGCATTAATCCTGTTACAAGAGAAAGAATCAGAGCAGTGATGCAAAACCTCAAAATAGAAAGAAAAAAAAAACCAACAGCACCCAAAACAAAAGAAATAATATGGTTCAATCAGCATCTATACTCCACAGTTCTTTCTTTCTTTTTTTTTTCTTGGATTTGGAGATCCTCTTCTATCATGAGTTCCCTGGAACTCTTCTGTACCATTGCATTGGTGAGAAGAATATAGTCCATCACAGTAGGTCAACACTCAATGTTGATGACACTGTGTACAATGTTCTTCTGGTTCTGCTCATCTCACTCATCATCAGCTCATGTAAGACCCTCCAGGTTTCTCTGAACTCTTCTTGCTCATCATTTCTTACAGCACAATAGTATTCCATTGTATTCATATACCACAACTTGTCCAGCCATTCCCCAATTGATGGGCACCCCCTCAACTTCCAATTCCTTGCTACCACGTAAAGAGCAGCTATAAATATTTTTGTACATGTGGGTCCCTTTACCCCTTCCATGATTTCTTTGGGCAAAAGACCTAAAAGTGGGATTGCTAGGTCAAAGGGTATGCACACCTTTATCACCCTTTGGGCATAATTCCAAATTGCTCTCCAGAATGGTTGGATCAGCTCACAGCTCCACCAACAATGCATTAGTGTTCCAATTTTCCCACAGCCTCTCCAACATTTATTATCTTCCTTTTTTCTCATTTTAGCCAATCTGATAGGTGTCAGGGAAAGTACTTTTTTTAATAAAGTATTTTATTTATTTTTTTCCTGTTATATGTAAAGATAGTTCTCAACTTTTGTTTATACAAGCTTTCCAATTTCAGATTTTTCTCCCTCCCTCCCCTCTCTCCCCCTTCCCCTAGACAGCAGGTAATCTGATATAGGTTATATATATATATATAATAACATTAAAAATATTTCTGCATTACTCATGTTATAAGAGAAAATCAGAGCAATGAGGAAAAACCTCAAAATAGCAAAACAACAGCACCAAAAACAAAAGAAAATAGTATGGTTCATTCAGCATCTATACTCCATAGTTTCTTTTTTTCCTCCTGGATTTGGAGATCCTCCTCCATCATGAGTTCCCTGGTACCCTTCTGTACCATTGAATTGGTGAAAAGAATATAGTCCATCACAGTAGATCAACACACGATGCTGATGATACTGTGTACAGTGTTCTTCTGGTTCTGCTCATCTCTCTCATCATCAGCCCACACAAGACATTCCAGGTTTCTCTGAATGCCTCCTGCTCATCATTTCTTACAGCACAATAGTATTACATTATATTCATATACCACAACTTGTCCAGCCATTCCCCAATTGATGGGCATCCCCTCAACTTCCAATTCCTTGCCACCACATAAAGAGCAGCTATAAATATTTTTGTACATGTGTGTCCTTTTCCCCTTTCCATGATATCTTTGGGAAAAAGACCAAAAAGTGGTATTGCTGGGTCAAAGGGTATGCACAACTTTATAGCCCTTTGGACATAATTCCAAATTGCTCTCCAGAATGGTTGGATCAGTTCACAGCTCCACCAACAATGCATTAATGTTCCAATTTTTCCACAGCTTCTCCAACATTTGTTATTTTCCTTTTTTGTCATTTTAGCCAATCTGATAGGTGTCAGGTGGTACCACAGAGTTATTTTAATTTGAATCTTTCTAATCAATAGTGATTGACAGAATTTTTTCATATGGGAATAGATAGCTTTGATTTCTTCATCAGAAAACTGCCTGTTCATATCCTTTGACCATTTCTCAATTGGGGAATGACTTGGATTCTTATAAATTTGATTTAGTTCCCTATACATTTTAGAAATGAGGCCTTTATCAGAAGTACTGGCCATAAAAATCGTTTCCCAGCTTTCTGCCTCCCTTCTAATTTTGGATGCATTGCTTCTGTTTGTACCAAACCTTTTAAATTTAATGTAATCAAAATCATCCATTTAGCATTTTATAATATTCTCTATCTCTTGTTTGGTCATAAACTGTTTTCCTTTCCAAGGATCTGATAGGTAGACTATTCCTTTCTTTCCTAATTTACCTATGGTATTACCTCTTATGTCTAAATCATGTATCCATTTTGACCTTATTTTAGTATAAGGTGTCAGATGTTGGTGTATGCCTAATTTCTGCCATACTATCTTCCAGTTTTCCCAGCAGTTTTTGTCAAATACTGAGTTCCTATCCCAGAAGCTGGAGTCTTTGGGTTTATCAAACACTACATTACTAGTGTCATTTACTACTGTGATTTACTACTGTGTTTCCTGTGCCTAGCCTGTTCCATTGATCCTCCACTCTATTTCTTAGCCAGTACCAGATAGTTTTGATGACTGCTGCTTTATAGTAAAGCTCCAGGTTGGGTACCACTAACCCACCTTCCTGTGCATTTTTTTTTCATTATTTCCCTTGATATTCTTGATTTATTTTCATTGCATATAATGCTAGCTGATGGTTTTAGGTAGATACTGTTAATTATTTTAAGGAAAGCTCCACCTATTCCTAAGCTCTCTAGTGTTTTTTGTTTGTTTGTTTTAGTGAGGCAATGGGGGTTCAGTGACTTGCCCAGGGTCACACAGATAGTAAGTGTCAAGTGTCTGAGGCCAGATTTGAACTCAGGTACTCCTGACTCCAGGGCCAGTGCTCTATCCACTGCACCACCTACCTGCCCCTCTAGTGTTTTTATTAGGAATGGGTGCTGTATTTTGTCAAAAGCTTTCTCTGCATCTATTGAAATAATCATATGATTTTGGTCAGTTTTCTTATTGATGTGACTGATTATGTTGATAGTTTTCCTAATGTTGAACCAGCCCCTGCATTCCTGGTATAAATCACACCTGGTCATAGTGTATTATCCTGGTGATCACTTGCTGTAATCTCCTTGCTAATATCTTATTTAAGATTTTAGCATCAATATTTATTAGGGAAATTGGTCTATAATTTTCGTTCTCGGTTTTTGCTTTGCCTAGTTTTGATATCACCACTATATTTGTATCATAAAATGGATTAGGTAGAACTCCTTCTTCAGCTATTTTCCCAAATAATTTGTATAATATTGGAATTAATTGTTCTTTAAATGTTTGGTAAAATTCACCTGTAAACCCATCTGGCCAGGGGCATTTTTTCTTAGGGAGTTCATTTTTTTTTTTTTTTTAGCTCATGAAGAATTTATCACCTTAAAAGGGAGAATTAATTGCACACACACAAGGTTTGATGAAATGAGAGATGAATCACCACCAGCCAGGGGATACCACGGTACAAGAGCACTGGACCTGGAGTCATGAAGCACTGAGTTCAAATTCATCCTCAGATATTAAAATTGTATGAGAAAATATATGTAAAGCAAGTTACAAACGTTAAAGTTTTGTATGAATGGTGGTCATCACCACCACCACCACCACCATCATCAACAACAACAATAAAATGTTACCTTGAATGAATCTTGGTATCACTAACAACTCAGGGAACCATAACAGATATGGTACAGAGGAAATACTGATGGGCTTTGAGTGAGTGAGGCTTGGGTTCAAGTCTTGCCTTAGATACTTATCTGTTGCTAGGGAGTTCATTAATGCCTTGTTCAATTTCTCTTTCTAATATGGGTTATTTAAGGATTTTATTTCCTCTTCAGTTAACCTGTGGAGTTTATTTTTATAAATTTTCATCCATTTCATTTAGATTGTCAAATTTATTGGCATACAGTTGGGTAAACTAATTCCTAATTATTGATTTAATTTCCACTTCATTGGTAGTAACATTACCCTTTTCATTTTTGATACTGGTAATTTGGCTTTCTTCTTTTTTAATCAAATTAACCAATATTTTATCTATTTTATTGTTTTTTTCATAAAACCAGCTCTTAGTTTTATTGATTAATTCTATAGTTTTCTTGCTTTTAATCTTATTATTTTCTCCTTTAATGTTCAGGATCTCTAGTTTAGTATCTAATTGGGGATTTCTAATTTGTTCTTTTTCTAGCTTTTTAAGTTGCATGCCCAATTCATCAATCTCCTCTTTCTCTTTTTTATTCATGTAAGCATTTAGAGCTATAAAATTTCCCCTAAGCACTGCTTTGGCTGCATCCCATAGATTTTGGTATGTTGTCTCATTATTGTCATTGTCTTGGATATAGTTATTGATTGTTTCTATGATTTGATGTTTGACCCATTCATTCTTTTTTTTTTTTTTTTGGTGAGGCAATTGGGGTTAAGTGACTTGCCCAGGGTCACCCAGCTAGTAAGTGTTAAGTGTCTGAGGCCGGATTTGAACTCAGTTCCTCTTGACTCCAGGGCCAACGCTCTATCCACTGCACCACCTAGCTGCCCGCCATTCATTCTTTAGAATGAAATTATTTAGTTTCCAATTGATTTTCATTCTGCTTTTCCATGGCTCTTTCTTACATTTTTATTGCATCATGATCTGAGAAGGATGCATTTACTATTTCTGCCATTCTACATTTGACTATGATGTTTTTGTGCCCTAATACATGGTCAGTTTTTGAAAATGTGCCATGTACTGCTGAGAAAAAGGTATATTCCTTTCTTTCCCCATTCAATTTTCTCCAGACATCTATCATGTCTAACTTTTCTAGTAATCTATTCACCTCTTTCACTTCTTTCTTATTTATTTTTTGGCTAGATTTATCTAATTCTGAGAGGGGGAGATTCGGATCCTCACTAGTATAGTATTACTGTCTAATTCCTCTTGTAACTCATTTATCTTCTCGTCTAAGAATTTGGATGCCATACCACTTGGAGCATACATATTTAATATTGATATCACTTCATTATCTATAGTACCTTTTAGCAAGATGTAGTTTCCTTCCTTATCTCTTTTAATGAGATCTATTTTTGCCTGCTCTTTGTCTGAGATAAGGATTGCTACCCCTGCTTTTTTTTTACTTTAGCTGAAGCATAATATATTCTGCTTTTTACCTTTTACCTTTACTTTGTGTGTATCTCTCTGCTTCAAATGTGTTTCTTGTAAACAGCATATTGTAGGGTTCTGGTTTTTAATCCACTCTGCAATTCGCTTCTGTTTTATAGCAGAGTTCATCCCATTCACATTCACAGTTATTATTACTGTCTATTCTCCTCCATTCTATTTACCCCCTTTGTACTTTTCCCCCCTTCTTTCACCCTATTCCTCCTCACTGACATTTTGCTTCTTACCCCTGCCTCCTCCAATCTGCCCTCCCTTTTTATCACCCCTCCCTTTTCTTTGACCTTTTCTCTCTTGCTTTTGTCCTCCCTTCTATCAGTCCCCCCCTTTCCCTTCCCCTTTTGCTTCTCTAAAGAATGAGCTAAATTTCTTTATCCCAATGAACGTATATGTTATTCCCTCTTTGAATCAAATCTAATTAGCGTAGGATTGGAACAATGTCCACCCATCCTTTCTTTTCCTCTGTTTTAATAGGTTTTTTTTTCACCTCTTCGTATGATGTAATTCACCCCATTCCACCTCCCCTTTCCTCTCCTCCCCATAGACTCCCTTTTTAACCCCTTAGTTTTCTTTGTATCATCACATCAAAGACAATTTATATTTATACCCTCTGTGTAAACTCCTTATCTCTGCCCAAATACATTTACAATTCTTAAGAGTTATGAGTATTATCTTCCCATGTAGGGATGTAAACAGTTTAACCTAATTGAGTAACTTTTTTCCCCCTCTGTTTACCTTTTTAAACTTCTCTTGAGTCTTGTATGTTAAAATCGAATTTTCTATTCAGTTCTGGTCTTTTCATCAGGAAACATTGAAAGTCCCCAGTGTCATTGAATGTCCATCTTTTCCCCTGAAAGAAAATGCACATTTTTGCTGGGTAATAGATTCTCGGCCGCAATCCAAGCTCCTTTGCCTTCTGTAATATCATATTCCAAGCCTTGTGGTCCTTTAATGTTGAAGCTGCCAGGTTCTGAGCAATCCTGACTGTCGCTCCATGATATTTAAATTGCTTCTTTCTGGCTGCCTGGAGTATTTTCTCCTTCACTTGATAATTCTGGAATTTGGCTAAATTATTCCTTGGGGTTTTCCTTTTGGGGTCTCTTTCAGGAGGTGATTGGTGGATTCTTTTAATGATGATTTTATCCTCTGATTCTGTGATATCAGGGCAGTTCTCCTTAATAATTTCCTGGAATATGGTGTCTGGATTCTTTTTCTGATCATGACTTTCAGGCAGTCCAATGATTCTCAAATTGTCTCTCCTGGATCTGTTTTCCAGATCAGTTGTCTTTCCAATGAGGTATTTCACATTTTCTTCTATTTTTTTCATTCTTTTGATTCTGCTTGACTGATTCCTTATCTTCCAACTGTCCAATTCTAATTTTTAAGGCATTGTTCTCTTCAATGAGATTATGCACCTTTTTTTTTTTCCATTTGTCCAAATGAATTTTTTAAGGCATTGTTTTCTTCAATGAGATTATGCACTGTTTTTTTCCATTTGCCCAAATGAATTTTTTAAAGCATTGTTTTCTTCAGTGAAATTAATCACCTTTTTTTCTATCTGGCCAGATGAATTTTTAAGGAATTCTTTTCCGCAGTCAATCTTTGCTCTTCCTTTTTCAAGCTGCTGATTCTTTTTTCATAATTTTCTTGTGTTGCTTTCATTTCTCTCAATTGATTTTTTTTTTTTGGTGAGGCAATTGGGGTTAAGTGACTTGCTCAAGGTCACACACCTAGTAGGTGTTAAGTGTCTGAGGCCGGATTTGAACTCAGGTACTCCTGACTCCAGGGCCAGTGTTCTATCCACTGTGCTACCTAGCTGCCCCTCTCAATTGATTTTTAAAATCCTTTTTGAGCTCTTCCAGGAAGGCTTTTTTTCTTGAGACCAATTCACCTTCCCTCATGAGGCTTCACATGTAGGCAATTTGAGGGTATTGTCCACATCTGAGTTTGTGTTTGCCTCTTCCTTGTTGATACAGAAGCTCTCAATGGAGAGGGCTCTTTTTTTGCTTCTTATTATTGCAGGTTATTTATTTATTTTTTAAGTTGAGGTCTCCTCTTCGGGCACCAGGGTCCCTGTTTTGAGCTTCTTGTGCTGGGGTGTAGGTGCTGCGTCACCGGCTTTTTATGTACTGAGGCCTTTATGGTCTGCGCATTTCCCCCGCCCTGCACTTCCTGTCTGAGAATGCTATGATCAGTGGGCCTAGTCATGCCTATCCTGTTTGTGGCCCTCCACCTGGCAACTTGCCCTCTTGGCTGGTGCAGGTAGGTTTTTCCAATGTCCTGCTGGACCACCAGATTTTTGAACCAGGATCCAGGGACCTCAGTTGTTTGGCTGTGGCCTGCAGCTTCCTGCTGACTTGCCCTGACCCCCTTGGTGCTGGACTGCTGCCCTGCACCTCCCTTTTGCTTGAGTCAGACCAACCTTTTCTGAAGTCTTCTAAATTATCTCTGGTTGGAAGACTGTGTCTCTCTGTCTTTTTTCAGGTTCTGTAGTTTCCCTCCGTTCAGAGGCTTGATTTAATGTTCTTTTTGAGGGAACAGAAGGAGAGCTCAGGCAACTTGCTGATTCCTCTTTGCCATCTTGGTTCTGCCTCTAGAAAGTCTAAGTTCTTGTTTTGATCATGGTTTTCAGGTAGCCCAATAATTTTCAAATTATTTCTCCTGGATCTATTTTCCAGGTCAGCTTTTTCCCCCCAAGAAGATATTTCACATTGACCTGTATTTTTTTTTTAATTTACTTGGGTTTGCTCTATTGTCTCTTGGGTTTTCCAAAAGTCATTAGCTTCCATTTCTTCAATCCTAATTCTTAGGCAATTATTTTCTTTAGAAAGCTTTTTCATTTGGCTTTTCAAATTCTTGACTTCTTTCTCATGACTTTCCAGCATCATTTTCATTGTTTTTTCCATTTTTTCTTCTACCTCCATTACTTTATCTTCAAAGTCCTTTTGGAGCACCTCTATGGCCTAAGACCAATTCATATTTTTCTTGCAAACTTTCAATATAGGACCCCTGATGTTGCTTTCCTCTTCTGAGGGTGCTTCTCAGTCTTCCTTGTCACTAATTAATCTTTCTATGGTCCACATATTTCTATGTCTGCTCATCTTGCCCACCTGTTTCTTGACTTTTAACTCCTTCTTAAAGTGGGGCATTATTTCTATGCTTTGCTGTCCCAAGCTTCAGGGGGTCCAAAATGGTATGATTTAAAAAATGGCATGTTCTTCACTCACCTGGCCTTTGCTCTGGTCTGTAAATAACCCCAGGCCCACTTGTTCTGTAACCAGAAAACAAAATTTTTGTTTTGCTGGGTTGATAGTTCCAGCGAGGCTACACCCCTATCCCACCTGGGCTGCCTCCACTCTACACTGCTTCCTGGTTCCCAGAAGTGGTAAAACAACTGACTTCTGCCTCAGTGCCAGCAGAAACACCTGTAATCTCCCACTGGCCAACCATTCAGCCCTCTCACCAGAACGTGAGCTTAGTTCCAGAAAAAAAACAGAACTGAACCTGATTTAGGGACTCTGGAGGTCTCTTTCTCTGGCATAGCCTGCCTGGGACTGGATCTGTGTTGGTAATACCTCATGGTTTAGTTCCACTCCAACCCCAGCACAGCAGATCCCTCCTGCTGACCTTTTAAGCCATCTTTGGCTGGAAAATAATCTTACCCCATCCTTTTGTGGGTTCTGCTGCCCCAGGTATTGTCTTATGGCATTATTTGAAGTGATTTGGAGGGATTTGAGGGAAAGCTCCAAGGAGTCACTGCCTGCTCTCTGCCATCTTGGCTCCCGGTAGATGATTCTTGATTATAATCTTGGCTCCTTTGATTTCTAGAATATCATATTCCAATTCCTTGACTTTGTGAGAAAATGATTAATAATAGGGGGTTTGGGACTCTCAGGAGCTCCTGCTGAGAGAGCTTGGCCTGACCTTTCTTAAGGTCATACCAGAGTCAGGAAGTTACCTCACTCAAAACCACACCTACCTGAAAGCCTTGTTCCCACCAGAGGATCTGTTCTCAGGGCTCTGACCTCAGCACGACTGAGCCGAACCACCCTCAAATCCAGTGAACCAATAGATATGAGTGATGCTAGCCAATTAGCTTTGAACAATGTGTATGGGTGGGATCTGATCTGGCCTGCAGCAAGCTTGCACAGACACTCTCTCTTTGGCCTGGGAACTTGGTGAGAGCAGATGCAGCATGCTAGGGTTCCCCATTTTCTCTCTTCTCTCTCTCATATTTCCTAGCTAGATTTTCCTATATTTCAGAGCCATGTGCACTCTCTTTACTAATATCTAATATTCTTTAATAAATGCTTAATGCCCCCCAAATTGGTGCAGTAGCCTCTAATTTCTAAGTATCAATACATGATAAACCCCAGTTAATTTTCCCTACACTTGGGACAGTAATAGGGTGACCACATAATATTTTACTTGCCACAACTCATTTAACATGGAAGCTATTAAAACAAAACAAAACATGGAAGCTATTAAATATTGTTTGCTCCACATTGTGGCTCCATAATATTTGAATTGTTTCTTTTTGGCTACTTTCAACATTTTTTCTTGACTTGGAAACTCTGTAATTTGGCTATAATATTCCTGGGAGTTTTCATTTGAGAATCTCTTTTCAGAGGTGATAAGTAGATTCTTTTAATTTCTATTTTACCTTCTTGTTCTAAAATATCAGGGCAGTTTTCCTTGATAATTTCTTGAAAGATGGCTCTTTTTATTATGACTTTTATCTAGGTTAATAATTCTTAAATTATCTATTCTTGATCTATTTTCCAGGTCACTTGTTTTTCCAGTGAGATATTTTACATTTTCTTCTAATTTTTTTGTTGTTTTGATTTTGTTTTATTCTTTCTTGATGTCTCAAAGTCATTGGCTTGCACTTGACTAATTCTAATTCTTAAGGAATTATTTTCTTCAATGAACTTTTGTACCTCCCTTTTCATTTGGCCAATTCTACTTTTTATGGAGTTCTTTTCTTCAGTGCACTTTTGTACTTCTTTTTCTATTTAGACATTTCTGCTTGTTAAGGAGTTCTCTTCAGTGGATTTTTTTGTGCTTCCTTTAACATTTCATATATTCGATTTTAAGATGTTATTTTCTTCAGTATTTTTGGTGCCTCTTTTACCAAGCTATTGACCATCTTTTCATATTTTTCTCACATCACTCATTTCTTTGCCCATATTTTCCTGTACCTGTGTTATTTGATTTTAAAAATCATTTATGAGCTCTTCCAGGAATTCTTGTTGGGTTTGTGTCCAATTCACATCATTTTTTCATTAAGACTTTGTTTTGTAGTCTTTTGATATGTTTGTCTTCTTCTGAGTTTGTGTTTTGATCTGTCACCATAGTAAATTTATATGGTCAGTTTGTGTGTGTGTGTATGTGTGTGTGTGTGTGTGTGTGTGTGTGTGTGTTCATTTTTTTCAGGCTGTTTCTTGAATTTTAACTTTATACTAAAATTAGACTGTGTCCTGGGGTGCATGGCACTGCGTCCCAACTTCAAGCTTTTTTATGTAGCTGTTCTCAGAGCTATTTTTGTGGGTTTGTAAGTTTTCAGTGCTTTCAACTTGATATTATCTAAGGAGAGGTGTGGTCATGCTTTTTCTGCGCTGTGCTCTGGTATTAACTCACGAAAGGACCATGTTCTCCTGCAACCACAAATGCTAGCAGTCTGCTCCACCCTGGAACTTTGGCCCAGCCCCCTCCTCCCTTATGGCCATAATGTTAGTGACTTTTCATCCTAGAAATGTGATCAGGAAACTGTTTAAGGGTAATGCAACAAGATCCTGAACCCAGCACCATCAGTGGGTCCCTCGTAATCTCTTTCTGACCAGTTGTCTGAACCCCTTATCTCATCTATGGGATGAGAACTTCTAGAGCTTCAGCTGTTGCTGTAGGTACATCTAAGAACTTCTACTGGTGTTGTGGTGGCGTAGCTTGTGCTGAGGTCTAGATTGGACAACCACCAATATGTGACAAACCTTTTCTACCAACTTCTTAAATTGTCTTGGACTGGAGAATTTTTCACCCTGACTTTTTTTTTTTTGCGGGGCAATGGGGGTTAAGTGACTTGCCCAGGGTCACACAGCCAGTAAGTGTCAAGAGTTTGAGGCTGGATTTGAACTCAGGAACTCCTGAATCCAGGGCCGGTGGTTTATCCACTGCGCCACCTAGCCGCCCCCCCCCCACCCTGACTTTTTGTTTTGCTACTTGAGAATTCAATTTGAGATGTAATTTTAAGTTGTTTGTAGGGAAATTTGGGAGAATTCAAGTGAGATACTGCCTGTATTCTGATATCTTGGTTCTACTCACTCAGAATTTTCAGGGACTTGTGTAGGTACACTCAAGTAATAAAAGGAGAAACCAAGAACTGAATTCAGATCTTCTGCCTTGAATATAGAATTTTCACTACTTTATGCTTTCAAGTAAGGCTTGAATGCTAGGACTCAAATGTTTTAGGGAGAATGGAACATATCTTAGTTTATCTTGTGTAATGACAAACAATGCTTTGGTTTGACCCTATTATGTTCATGTGATACTCTGGGTCCCCTTAAGCCTACAACCCAGGGCCTTTCCCTCCCTTCTCCTGATTTTTCCTCTCTGTTGTGGCCCTTCTTTTATTTCCTTTTAGTATGCTCCATTTAGTTTTCCTCAAAATTGTGATGCTTTTTTCCCAAAACCTTCCTGGAGAAACATGTTCTGGATGTGTTTTGTATCTCTCAAGAAGTCATTTTATTGTTTTAAATGGTTGTATTTCTGTTTTTATAAAGAAAGTACCCACAGCTACAACTTGTTGCTCATTCAGTTTAGAGAACAGTTCAGCAAAGAAAGTAACAAAAGCTAGTCTTAAGTCATCAAAATTTCTTTTTGAACTCTTGGTGAGTCAACATGTGCTTAAGAGAAAAAGTGAGTCAGCAGAGAGCCTACCCTATTGGGCACATTCACTTTTGTGCAGCTGACTCACTGGTGCCTGTTTACCGTGTTAGGGGCCCCTAGCTAGAATGATGGGACTTGTAGGGGGAGGGAAAAGGGTAGAAAGAGATGTCTCTTTCTTAAAGTTTCTGTGAAAGCCTAGCAGAGAACTTTTTATATATAGAAGCTGTTTGAGAAAACAAACCTCTGCTAGGCTTTTTTTGGTTTCAACTTTAACCAAATGACTGTCTTTTCAGTCAACATTTCCTCCTCTTCTGGTGACTCATGCCAATGTCTGCTTGGTCTTAGTTGAGCCACAATTTCATTTTGATTTCTACACCAGAACCCTTCCATGCAGAAATAGAAGCAAGGACAAACATTAAGTATTATGACCTCATCTCAAGGTTGACCAGAGATTAAGTGATTATTTGGTGCATATGAATGAATCTAAGTTAAAATCCCAAGTGGAATTTTGGAGTCTGGGCAGCCTATAGAACAATACCTTGAACCATAAAAGAAGCGTCCCATTTATTGTTGATATGAGGTCCCTTGTTGATAAGATTATACTCTTAGATATGGTGGAAAACTCTCTTGATGAATCATGGCTTCTTTAGTAATCAACAGAAGCATCAGGAAAGCATTCCGACTTTCACAGTCAGTATTCCACTGAAATTGCCCTCAAAATGAGTCATCAATGATTTCCTAGTTGCCAAATTCAGAGAACCTTATTTTCTTAGATCCTCTCTTCTTTAACCTCTCTGAAGCATCTGACATTTCTTATTACTCAAAATTCCCTTTGAGGGGGTTGGACTTGGTGCCTTCTGAGGTCACTTCCTTGTCTATATCTATGATCTTGTGATCCCCATGGACCTCTTTTGGATTCTGAGTCATCTCTGTGCCCTTAGCTGCCTCCCTGACCCCTTAAATTGGAGTTCCCTGAAGTTCTGTCCTAAACTTTCATCACTCTTTGCCCATTGTTCATTGGCAATCCCACTGTCATATCATCAACTACGTACCTCTTCCATAAAGATAAATCAAAGTCTATACTTCTAGGCTGGTTTTCTTTCTAAGCTTACAGGTCATCTCTATTTTGAATGTTCACTGGTACTTGTAACTTAACCTGGCCAGCTATAGAAAGATAGCTATTGATTACATAGGATCTAGTGAAGGCTCCATAAAAATGGGAGAAATTTGGAAATATATTCATGGATAGCAGAGAAAGAGAGAGTAGATAGGGATTCAAGATGAGAAAGAACATAAATAATGCAGGTGATAATGTCCAGAGGAAATGAATGGGAATATGATCAAGGGTCCATGTATTAAGATGATTCTTGACAAGAATGGTCATCTCTTCTTAAGAAGTAGAAGTAAAAGAGGAAATAGTGATGGATAGACAAAGTAAAGTGGTCAAAGGGAGAAAAGGAACTTGCAAGGAATAGCTTCAATTTCTTACTTGCACCTCCATCCATTCTGCATCTAGCTGCTAGGAAAATTTTTTCATTGATTAAATTTCTTCTTTTCTAAAATCTTCAATGCTTCCTAAATTCCTCACTGCTGAAAATTGCCTAATAGATAAGATTAAAATAATTTATTCAGGTAATTCAAAGAACTACAAAGTCTCCTCTCGCTGTCAATTTCTAGCTATGGGGATATACGCTGCACTCTAACCTCTAAAGTCTAGCCAAACTGTATCACTCTGTTTTCCTTTGATACCTCCTCATTGCTCTTGTTCTTGTGTATACTTCTCCACAACCAATCAGGGACCCTCATTCCTTATCTTTAAAATTTTCATTTTGTAGTTGATACTATCTAAGGTCCCTTCTAACTCTAAATTCAGCCTTGTAATAGTAGGTACTTAACCAACATTTGCTTATTGATTGATAACTCTGATGAATGTACTTCTTCCCTTTGTTCTTCTGTTGAAGTTGAGCTCATCCCTTAAAGCTCAACTAAAATAGGGTTGTTGTAAGGCTCAAATAAGATAATTATAAAGCATTTAACACATTGTCTGGCACATGGTAAGTGCTATATAAATGTTAGCTAGTATTACTCTTCTTCATTTACCTTCCCTCATCTCCCCTCTTCCCCTATCCTGCCACTTTGTTTTGCATCTCTTTCAGACACTGATGTAAAATGAGATGCTTGAGTGATATAGTGACATGACTCTTGGCCTTGATGTTAGAAAACTTAATATTACATATCAGGTCCAACACAGCTAACATTTCAGACATGAAGATAAAAAATGTCAGTCATTTACTTCAAACAAATGCTAATCTATGTCATGCACATACATACACACATTTAAATATGATAAAAAGTAAGGCAATAAGGTAAAATAAGAGATTACCAAAATATGTATGAGGACAATTTGGGGAGAGAGAGACCCACCTAGGTATATGTGATTGGTAAAAGTTTCATGGAGCAAGTAGAAATTGAGCTGGTATTTGATGGAAGAGACTAAATGAAGGGTTTCTGGGTGTGAAGATAAAGAGCCATTATATTTCAGGAATGTAGGATGGATGATATATGCAGATCCTAAGAATTTAGAGGACAGGACAAGAATAGAAAGTAGCATAACAGTTTAATTTTCTCAAGGCCTTATGACAGAATAATAATTTTTATAAGAATAACTAGCTTTCATAAAGCACTTTAAGATTAGCAAAGCATTTTTCATATATAACCCTGCCCTAGAATTTGGCCCTGCATCATGGTAGCCATGGAAATACTGATACTTTATCTGAATCCCATGGGTCACTGGAGAAATGAACTGTGAGTGAAGGCTTCTAGGATAGTTTGCAGAGAATTTTGGTAGAGAGACTTGGGAAGGGAGGAGAAAGCAGTTCTAGTGTGCAATTATGTCCATATTGGAAAGACATGAAGAAGTGCTGCCCTGTAAGTTTACAGAGAAACTCTGGTGATTAAGGGGTATGCCTGGTGCTTAGGGCAAGGGAGAAGAGACACTGGTACTTAGGTGAAGAATGGAGCCAGTTCAATGACACTTTTCCATCATAGACACATTTTCCCCCTTTCCTTCAACTGCAATGCAGAGGGAAGGTTTTTAACTTGGCTTTTCTCCAGTGTCTGAAAAGAATAACTTTTTCCAGTTTTTGCAATGAGATGTTTAGCAGAAGCTTCAGTATTTCCACTGGACTTTGTACACTTCCCTGAACCTTCAAATTCCCCTTTCCTCTTGAGCTTTCTGTTTGTCCTATCTTATTATTGGTTATTCCACTTCCAGCTTTTTTTTTTTAAAGCACACAAACCTTTGGTTGTATGTTGTTATTTAAATAATGGAGGAGGAAAGATAGTCGAGAATAAGGGCAATAGTCTCATCTTGTGTCTGCCACAGAGGTAGGAACCAGATTGTCTGCAACTTTTCTAGAGTGGCTCAAGTTGATTAAAAGGAAAGAGAAAAGTCAAGTAAGTGATTTGTTAGCTGAACTTTCATTCTCCTAAATCACACACACACACACACAAACACACACACACACATCCATATTAATCCTCTCTCACCAAGTCTTAGTGACATCTGTTTATCTTGATACTTTTCTCTAATAATGCAGATGTCAATGTATCCATGCCATCATATCCTGTGTGCCTTTTGTCCATGATTTCCACGTAGATTCTATCCAATATGCTGGAAGCCTTTGTGGAGATTTCACCTGTTTTCCCTTATTAATGGAGCACTCAGGCATATTTTACTTTCATTTCATGAGCACCTCAACTTTTTGATTCATACGTATTTGATGACAAGTTTTATTTGGCTTCTCTTTTGCAACTAGTCATTGGTAATGTGTGGCAGCCTACTCATGCTCTGCATGTACCTGTCCCTTGCTTTTAGGCTAGCCTTAACTTTAAATCTTTGAAGGCCATGGAATGCTAAGACTTCCAGCCATGTGATCACTGAGAGAATATTGGTATTAAAAGTTAGGCTTGGGGCAGCTAGGTGGCACAGTGGATAAAGCACCGGCCCTGGATTCAGGAGGACCTGAGTTCAAATCCAGCCTCAGACACTTGACACTTTCTAGCTGTGTGACCCTGGGCAAGTCACTTAACTCCAATTGCCTCACCAAAAAAAAAAAAAAAAGGTTAGGCTCTGTTTCACAATGAAGATTAGAGTTGTGTTTTTTTAAAAAAATCCAGTAACTATGCATTTTTCCAAAGGCAATCCAATTTTCTGTTTTCTTCCTGTTTGATTCTGGGTTCAACTTCTTGTCCTTCACTCTGTTCTTCCAAGAGATGTGTGGATACATGGTATGCGACATGAATAAAACAGTCTTATGGGCTGTTTATCTAATTTATTAACCTGAACAATAGGTAGGCTAACTAGAGCTAACTTTTGAGTGATTAGGAATCTCATTTTGAGAGCTTAATGCAATCAGGACAATATCATCCCCAAACAGGAATATCTGGAGAACCTTGTTATCCACAGGGAATCTTTTTTTCATTTGGACTTGGTTCTGAATATTTCTCATGAAGGTGGTACACACCTTGGGTGAATACATCTCCCTGTTTTCTGCCTCACTTGATTTTAATTGTCAAAAGGTCATCAAATAATTATTATATTTTTCAAGAAATTTTGCATTATTTTGGATTAGACAAGGGGGGAAATCTGGTTGGATGTTTTGCTCTATGAAATAAAATATTTCCCTGAAAAAATAACCAACAAATAATAACCATATTAGAGGTCTCATATTCTCATTGGTAGGTTGGTGGCTCCATGGATAGAACTCTGGACTTAAATTCAGGTTGATTTGCTTTCAAATTTAGCTTCCGACACTTGACAGGTGTGTGACTTTAGGCAAGTGATTTAACTTCTCTTAGCCTCATTTTCCTTATTTGTAAAATGGGAATAATGATATCAAATACCTTCCAGAGTTGTTGTGAGGATCAAATGAGATAATTTATAAAACAATTAGCACAGTAGCTGTCACAGAGAGTAGTTGCTTAATAAATGCTGGTTTCCTTTCCTTCTTCCTTCTTTATATTTTTTTCAGTCAATTATGTTACATTAAAGATGCATTTTATCATAAAATATAAGTTGTAGAAAATACCTTTACCCATCTTAAACCTTAATCAAAAAGACCCTTGCTACAGGTATAGATTATTTTCATAAAGGTTTTGTGAAGAAAGTAGGTATGTTGGTTGTAGATGTTGGCTAAGATCTAAAGTCTAAGATTCTCCCCCTCTGAAGTTTTTGATATCATGCTGTCTTTAAGATATCTTGAGAACTGATCATTAATGTAAAAATGATGTCACCACTAGTGCTGACTTTTTTTGGATATGCTTTATTTATTCTAGCTGCTTTTCCCATATTGGTTTTCGTTCATGCCATTTCTATTTTCTCATAAAGTACATTAGATACTATGATGTTAAGCATGCAAATGTGAAGTTTACATAATCACTAAAGGTTAAGAGTTTGTTATAGAACTCCTTATAGACTATTTTTTCTACTTATTTTCACACAATTTTGACTCTCCTTCCAGTTTCCTTAAACGATATTTGAATGACTTGAGCTTAGTTGTTTCTCATCAAGTCATCTATAAACTTATTTTTTTCCTTCTGCTATGTCTTGCTCTTATACTATACTACTCATAATATTCAACCACACTCCCCATAGATATTAAAATGTACTTATCTGATAAATTGGAATTTCTCTTGCCTGCCACATGGCGATACTTAAGTAAAGCAATAATGCATTTGTCTCTTGTTGTGGCAGTTAATTTGCATTCATTAAGATTCCTTGGTAAGCGTCTATGTCAATGTCTCTTCTTTTATTCATTTCACATTCTTTTAATAAGTCATCTTGGAGTTGTAGTGATTGCATACCATATCTTCCCATTTTGTATTGATTTTTATTTTTTCTCTAACATATTGAAAGTCTAGCAAGACATTAGACTCAGAAATTACAAACTAAAAAGTCATTTTATGTTAAATATAATTTCATTTTGGGGTTATAATTGGTATTCCATTTTAATTGTATCCCAACAAACTATATTATTTTTCCCAAGTATTTGAATTTCATTTTCTACTCAAATTACATGTAAATACAAATTTTTATATCAATAAAAACATTGTTTTCCAAATTCTCTTCCTTCCCCCCCAAAAAAACTCAAGCAATTCAATATAAGCTATACATGAGCAGTCATGCAAAAAATTTCCAAATTAGCCAGACTGTAAAAGAAAACAGACAAAAACAAAACTTCAAATAAAGGAACTAACAAAAAAAAATTATGCTTCAATCTGTATTCAGACGCCATCAGCTTTCTCTCTCTGTAGATAGACTGTATTTTTCATAAGACCTTCAGAGTTGTCTTGGATCATTGCATTGCTGAAAATAACCAAGTCATTCCCAGAAGATCATATTGCAGTATTGCTGTTATTTTGTATGTCGTACATTTCACATTGCATCAGCTCATGCAGATCTTTCCAGGCTTTTGTGATGGTGTCCTGCTCATCATTTTTTTATAGTAAACTACATTTATATAGTAATTTAAAGATATTTCCTTATGATGAACCCACGAGGTTGATTCTTGCAACAACAGTAATAGATAACATTTATAAAGTACTTTATACCTGACAAAGAATTTTCTTCACAGTAGCCCAGCAAAGTAAGTCCCATATGTTTTATCATCATCAATAAAACCTCATATTCATCAATTATCCTCATTCTCATCAATCTGTACTCCTCATCAATCAATCCTCATTTTCATCCAATCACCATCAATTCATTAATTGATCATCATCCTCCTCCTCATCATCACCACCACCATTATCCTCTTACTTTTACATCACTCTTTTTACATTACTCTTGCCTCTACTTCAAAATTTTTTTCAGTTACTATTGTTGTTTCTGTCCATCCTATACCCTCCCCTATGATATTTACTCTATTTTCTATCTGCTTTCACCCTATCCCTCCTAAAAAGTATTTTGCTTCTGACTGACCCCTTTCCGAATCTGCTCTCCCTTTTTTCACCCCTCCCTCCTTATCCCCTTCCCCTCCTAACTTTCTGCAGTGTTAGATAGATTACTCCACCCAATTGAGTGTGTATGTTATTCCCTCCTTGAGCCAACTCTGATGAGACTAAAGTCTGTGAGCCAATACAAACTATATTCTTAAGAAAGTATTCATAATATATAGGATTGGATTTTCTGTATAGCCTTCAAGCCTTTGGCATTTCCTGTCTTTTTTTTTCTTTTTTTATGGTGAGGCAATTGGGGTTAAGTGACTTGCCCCGTGTCACCCAGCTAGTAAGTGTCAAGTGTCTGATGCTGGATTTGAACTCGGGTCCTCCTGAATCCAAGACCAATGCTTTATCCACTACACCACCAAGCTGCCCTCTTCCTGTTTCTTAATTTAAAACCATGTTTTCTCATATTTTCCACTTATCTCCTTTATGCCCATATTTGCACTAAAGTCACTACAACATGTTCATTAACTTAATTTAGAAAACCTTATCAAGTTCTTCACAAAATTTTTCTACTTGATGCTTTGCAAAGATGTTGGTGCATAACCTAAAATTATTTTCATCATGGTCTTTTCATAAATGATTATTATGAGTATTATAAAATTAGATAATCAAATCTCCCATGAAATGATCTCTTGTGTTCTTTGCATGTATGATAAAAAACTAATTCCTTTATTTGCCTCTCTAAACAGAACCTTTGATCTATGTGTATATTTAATTAAAACTTGCTTGTGTCTTTTAGTTTCACTTATAGTGAACATCAAAATTAATATAATTCAGTTTCTCCTATATGTACAGTCAATCTCTGGAGAAGGATCAGAAACTGATTTTTAGCACTCTGTCTCTTTTTAATCATTCTGTCATAGTCACTGCAAAAGTGGGAGAGGACCACACAAAAATGAATGCCATTTTGTATCTTTTTGTTTTATGAGTTGCCATGGTCAAAGAAGTGATCATCAAGTACTAGCCTTCTAGAATGAGCCACTCTATCCTTAGCTAGCAGGTCCATGGAAAGAAGATATGAACTATTGCTAGGAATGTACTTGAAATCTTTCTGGCATTTTAGAACATGTCAGAATTTATACTTGGGTATAACTTTTTTGAAAAAAAAAGTCAGAGACATCTTTTTGCTACCATGAATTACAGGAGTAGGACTTTTTGAAGGATACCTATTAGGTTGAATTTGTTTTCTTTTTAAAAGACATTTAGATCACCTTGCTTATTATATTGGTGAGGTCATAATATTTATTGCTGGTTACACTGAGAATTTCTGTTCTCCTAATTTATTTATGATCTCACTCCTTTGGTCTAAATTATTTACCCATTTTGACTTTATCTAGGTATATGGTACGAGATGTTGGTTTATTCCTAGTTTCTGCCAAACTGTTTTCAGTTTTGTCAGCAATTTTTGTCAGCTATCTGGATCTCTGGGTTTATCAAGCACTAGATAACTATCATCATTTACTTCTGTGTATTTTGTACCTAATCTATTCCAGTGTTCCACTGTTTTATATCTTAGCCAGTATCAGATTGTTTAATGATGATCACTTTGCAATATAGTTTGCAATCTGGAATTGCTAGGCTATTTTAACAGTTTTTTCCCTTTATGTTCTTTATCTTTTGTTCTTCCAAATGAATTTTGTTATTTTTTCTAGTTCTATAAAGTCATTCTTTGATAATTCAATTGGTATGACACTTTATAAGTAATTTAATTTAGGTAGCATTATCTTTTTATTATATTGGGTAGGCTTACCCATGAGCAATTAGTAGTTCTTTAATTGTTTAAATGTCTTCATTTGTGTGAACATTGTTTTGTAACTGTGTCCATAGAATTGTTGGGTTTGTCTTGGCAGGTAGACTCCCAAGAATTTTATGTTGTCTATAATTATTTAAATGGAATTTCTCTTTCTATCTTTTGATGTTGGATTTTGTTGGTAGTATACAGAATAGCAGATGGTTTATGTAGGGTTATTTTATATTCTATGACTTTGCTGAAGTTATTTACACTAGGTTTTTTTTTTTGGCTGATTCTCTAAGTATACCACTGTATCATCTGCAAAAGGGTGACAGTTTTGTTTCTTTGAACTCCCCTCTGTTTGTTCTCCTGGGTTTAGTATCAGAACCACATTTGTCTTATGAAAGGATTTTGGTAGGATCCCTTTTTTTACTATTTTTCAAATAATTTTTCTAGTATTTAGAATTAATCGTTCATCAAATTTTTGGTAAAAATTCACTTGTAAATCCATCTGTTCTTGGAATTTTTTCTTCGGGAGTTAATTGAAGGCTTGTTCAATTTCTTTTTATAAGACAGGGTTATTTGTGTATCCTATATTCTTCTTCATTAATTTAACCCATTTTAAATTTTGGAATTATTCATCCATTGCACTTAGATCGTCAGTTTTACTGCCATAAACTGGGCAAAATAACTCCAAATAATTGCTTTAATTTCATCTTCATTGATGATGTCATTCATTCCTTTTTTCAATACTAGTAATTTTGGTTTTCTTTTTCAAAAATAAAATAATCATGATTTCTCTATTTTATTGTTTTTCCCATAAAACCAGATTTTACTTTTATTTATTGGTTTAATGGTTTTATAATTTTCAATTTTATTAATCTCTTTTGATTTTTCGGATTTCCATGTTGTTATCTAATTGGGGATTTTAAATTTATTCTATTTCTAATTTTTTAGTTGCATTCTCAATTCATTGATCTGCTCTTTCTTTTATTGATGTATGTGTTTAGAGATACACATTTTTTCCCAAGTGCTGCTTTGACTTCATTTCGCAAAATTTAGAATGTTGCTTCATTGTAATTCCTCTGGATTGGATTATTGAGTGTTTTTATGATTTGTTCTTTTACTCACTCATTCTTTTAGGATAAGAATATTTAGTTTCTAGTTAATTTCATTTCTATGCTTCCATGGCCCTTTATTAAATGTAATTTTTAATCATTATAGTCTGAAAAAGGATGCATTTAATATTTCTACTTTTTTGCACTTGGTTGTTCTCTTTAGAGGTCTATTATATCTAACTATTCTAAGATTTTATCCATCTCCTTTACTTCTTTCTTACTATTTTTATGGTTAAACTTCCTAGCTCTGAGATGGAAAGTTGAAAACTCTTTACTGGTATGGTTTTTACTGTCTATTTCTTCTCATAATTAACTTGTTTTTATTTCGTGGGGCAATGAAGGTTAAGTGACTTGCCCCAGGTCACCATAGTTAGTGAGTGTCAAGTGCCTGAGGCCATATTTGCAACCTTGGGTCCTCCTGAATCTAGGCTGGTGCTTTATCCCACTATGCCCACCTACCTGCCCCCACCATATATTAACTTTTAAGAATTTAGGTGCTATGCCATTTGATACAAATATGTTTACTATTGTTATTACTTCATTGTCCATGGTGCCTTTTAGCAAGATGTAGTTTTTCTGCTTATCCCTTTTAATTAAGTCAATTTTTGCTTTTGCTTTGTCTAAGATAATGATCGCTATTTTTGCCTTTTATTTACTTCATTTGAAACATTACCAATTCTTCTCCAGTCCCTTATTTTAACTTTCTGTGTGTCCCTCTTTTTCAAGTGTCTTTCTTATAAACAACATATTTTTGGATTCTGGTTTCTAATCTCTTCTGTCCTTTTCTATTTTATGTGTAAGTTCATAACATTTGCATTCAGTTATGACTACTACTTGTAAATTTCCCTCTTTTCTATTTTCTTCTGTTTATCCTTCTTTCTTTTTATCCTATTTCTCCTCTAAAGTTTGTTTTGATTCTGACCATAGTCTTCTTTTATCTGCCCCCCTTTTTGTCACCTTCCTCTCTGAATTCTCCATTTCCTCTCCTACTTTTCTGTTAGGTAAGATATTTCTATTACTAGTTTGTGTGTGTATGTGTGTCTATTTCCCTCTTTGATACAATTTAGATGTGAGCTTCAAGAGTTGTCCCTATACTTCACCATTTTCCCTTTCACTATAAAAAGGTTGTCTTCTCACTTTTTCTGTATGTTCCTTTCTGGTCATCAGTGTCTTTCACAGTGTTTCTATGCTCCTTTTCATATATTAGCAGTAATATGATGTGACCTAATCACCTCTATTATGTCTCTTTCTATTACTTGGCCATGACTCTGGGCATGTCACAACCCCACTGGGCCTGTTTCTTCACCTTTACAATTAAGAGGCTAGACTTGAAGATGTCTGAGGTAAATTCTTATATTAATTCTATGATCTTTTGAGTCAGTCAATCAATTATTACTCATGACCTAGGTACTAGGCATTCTGCTAAACAAACCCCAATTGCCTTAAGCTTCCAGGGTCAACTCTAGTCATTCTGATATATATCTTGCAAATAGACCAAGATAGCTTGGAAAGAGAGAGTGAGGTTGGAGACCTTGCACAGCCCTCCCTCATTTAAATCCAATTCAATGAAAGTCATGACATCACCCTGATGTCAAGGTCTTCTTTGAGAACAAAGGACAAAGTGCAACAAAAGGGGATACAAAGAAAGGCAAGATAGTCTCTGCCCTCAAGCAGTTTACAGTCTAATGGAGGAGATTGTGGTACTTCACTATTTTCAGCCATATAACATAACTTGAAAATATTGGTATTGAACAGATGGACTTTAGTAACCAGGAGTATCTTGGGAACATTGAAAGCGCTGCTCCATTTGCCAAATGTGATGCAGACTTATTTCTTCTTGCTGTTCAGTTCCTGTCTTATCTCCTTTTCCTATATCCTATGTTTTCCAAAGAAAAATGTGCTGATTGACTAATTCTGTGAGATGTCCATTAATATATGTGTAACAGTCTCAGAAATATACCTTCTTTATCTATTTGAGTTTTTGGTTGTGGCCTGCTGGCCAGATCTATCATAAATAACCAGGTCTAAAACTGTGGACACACAGTAATGTTGTAATTAATGTATAATATCATTTATAAAAGCCGGAGTATCTGAAAAAATCTCACTATCTGTAAGAAATTTGTCTTCCATTCACACTTTGTGCAGAAATCATTCATGATAGTCATGAATAATTTTAGAAGGCAACTTTTGTTTCGTTTGTAATAATAATAAGAGGATAATGAATCAGTTATTGAAATGCTCCTGTCTAGGAAAGATACTTATGATATCCACATAAGCATGAACAGTATCTTGTTGAATGTCATCTGTTTAACATAGATGTTTGCCTCTGTCATGAGCAATGTCTAGAGCAGATTCCAAATGAAAGAGGAATTTCCTATAGAAGATGAGTTCATTATATTGCTCCTCTTTTAGGATGACAATGAGCTGATTGCTGAGCCCAATAAAAGAGATCCATAATTACTCAAAAGTTAGCTCTAATTATCTTCACAGGAAAACACCCTCACAAATAGATGAAGATTCCATGTGAGATCTTCTTTTCCCTCATTAAACCACTACTGTAACCTTTCCTTCTACTGGTATGACTCAGTACAGCTAAGTGTCATGGAATTCCATAGTCCTCCTAATTATTAAAGTTGATGGCCATCCAAAGGATTATGGAGAGTTTCATGATATATGTGTGTAGGCTGAAATGCACTACCAAACATGAATTACATAGAAGTGATGTAAACCATATTATCAGAGGCATATGACTAGAAAAGATGAGATATGCTAAGGATGGAAGATTTTTATTTTAGTGGCAAAGAATCGGTAACTAAGGGGGCAGGGTTTTATGGACTGATGTAGAGTGAAGTGAGTAGAGCTAGTAGAACAATTTATATCACATTTCAAGGGCAACAAACTTGTTTAACACTTCCATTGTTTTATGTATTTCTCATTTGTATCCTAATTTGTATTCATTTTTCCCTTTGCTCTAATCAATCCAGTAAACTCATTTCTTGTTCTAGGCTTATTCTGAAATCATGACCTTGAAATGGACTAATAAATGGAATAATGAATGGCTTGACATTATTATGCAGTATGATGTAGGATCCTTGAAGTTAGGAGACATTTTTCATTTTTTCCTTTATATCCCCTATCTAATTCGTAGTCTATAGGTCTTGTATGCAGAAGGTGCTTCAAAGCTTTAAAAATTTTATTTCCCAGAGTAATATGATCATCACACAGGAGCCAAAATTCTACTTCAGATCCTTAGTAGTGTCTGATTTCCCACGCTGGCTGATTCTGAAATAAGGATTGCATCATTGACCAGTCATTCCTGGCCCTTAACATATAGTTGTTATCATTTTTGTGATCTTTTGCTTTGTTTACCATATCCATACCTTGTCTTTTTGACCAACAGTCCTCACTATATAAGGGCTCAAAGCTTCTGAACACTCTACAAGATTTTGGCCTCTTTAATTTTCTAATCCCAATCTATATTTCCAATATTGCATCATAGAAGAGAACTTCGAGGTCACCTAGCTCAACATAATCCTTTTACTATGAGGATCTGAGACCCAAAGAGGTTAAGTGACTTGTCCAAAGTCAAACAGTTACTAAGGATCTGAAATGGAATTTGAGCCTAGGTTCCAAATCTGTGCACCATGACTCCCAGGTTTTGCTTGTTTGTTTGTTTTTGCTATCCTCCAAAGTCCACCTTTGCATCATAGCCACTTAGTATTTTGGTATCTGCTGATTTGGTTTGTGGATATTTCCAAGTTCTTTGTGTAATTTCTCTTCTTTTTCAGCCTCTGCAACAGATGTTGTTGGCACATGAGGCACAATTATCTTCATGGTGGTCTATTTATTTATGCTCAACATGAGCATTGTAAGGCAAGATGACCAAATGTCCCATGTGATGATGTTTCTTGCCCTTGGGCATACAGTGAAATGCATTCTGCCAACTCCTCTATTTGCCTCTCTGAGAAGAACCTGTGAACCATCCTTCCATTTAGCTATGGCTTTTTTGCATTGTCTGCTTTCATTTAAAGTGAGAATGTCAATATGGATGTGTTTCAGGTTTTTTTTCTATAGCGAACTGGTTATTGTACTTTGGGCTGCATTAAAAATACCATCACATGAAATGATATTTATAGATGGTTTCAAAATTTGGTGATCTTTAGCACCACTAATCCCTTCCTTTTCCCCCCAGCATTCCATTTTTGTGACAGCAGAAGAAGGGGTCTGTAGAAGCTGGGGTTCCTCTAGAGTTTCCACTTATTTCACTGGTTGCCATGACCAGAGAATTCAGTAAGCAACCATCCCATCAAGAAATAAATTACCCTCTTGGAAAATAGACTATGAATGTTCCTAGGATTGTAACTGAATCTTTAGATTGGTAGCTCCAGACCCAGTTTGTGCCTTACTTTCTTTTTTTAATATTATAAATTTTTTAATCATAAAAATATTTTATTATTTTCTAGTTATGTATAAAGATAATTTTCAACATTATTTTTTGTGGGGCAATGAGGGTTAAGTGACTTGCCTAGGGTCACACAGCTAGTCAAGTGTCTGAGGCTGGGTTTGAATTCAGGTCCTCCTGAATCCAGGACTGGTGCTTTATACACTGTGCCACCTCGCTGCCCCTCAACATTTTTTTTTTTTTTGGTGAATCAAATGGGGTTAAGTGACTTGCCCAGGGTCACACAGCTAGTGAGTGTCAAGTGTCTGAGGCCAGATTTGAACTCAGGTCCTCCTAAATCCAGGGCTGGTGCTCTATCCACTGCACCACCCAGCTGCCCCCAACATTTGTTTTTATAAGATTTTTCCTTCCAAATTTTTGTCCTTCCCTTCCTCCCTTTCCTCCTCCCTCCCCAAGACAGAAACCAAGGTTATATTTGTACAATCACATTAAACATATTTTAGTTACGTTGTCACAGTTGTTTTTTTTATGTGGAGAGCATTTTCTGCCATGAGTCCTTTGGAATTGTCTTGGACCCTATTACTGCTGAGAAGAGCTAAGTCTATCTCAGTTGATCATCATACAATGTTGTTGTTACTGTGTACAATGTTCTCCTGGTTCTGCTCACTTCACTCAGCATCAGTCCACTTAAGTCTTTTCAGGTTTTTCTGAAATATGCTTGCTCATTAGTTCTTATAGCACAATAGTGTTCCATTACATTTATATACAACAGCTTGTTCAGCCATTCCTAATTGATGGGAATTCCCTCAATTTTCAATTCTTTGACACCACAAAGATAGCTGCCATAAATCTTTTTGTACATGTGGGTCCTTTTCCCTTTTTATGATCTCTTTGGGATACAGACTTAGTGGTATTACTGAGTCAAAGATCATTGTACCTTACTTTCTTGATAAAATGGGGTTATCACTATCCATGACAAAGCATCAGATTAGTTCTTTGAGAGTACTTAAACTATTCCAAGGGAAGAAAAAAAGTTTTCACTAAAGATTTCTCAACTCACACTTGATAGGACATTCATAAATTAGGCAGGATATTTTTGTTTATATCTAGCCCAAATCCCTCTTGCTGCCTTTTCAACTATTTCTCCATTTCCTGTAGAGTCATCCTTCTTGTATTGGAAGAGGATGATGTTTTCTTGTGGCTAAATAAACCCAACTCTTCAAAATTTTCCTTAAGTCAATTTAAAAACTCTCCAATTATCTTCATCCTTCCCAGGCTCTTTAGAGTTGACTATTTGAAAGTCCTGATTTGTGTCAGCTTGGTGGAACAGTGGGCAGAGTGTCGGACCTGGTGTCATAAAGTCTTGAGTTCATAGATTGCCTTAAATATTTAGGAGCCATGAGACTCTAGGCAAGAGGCACTTAATCACTCTCAGCCTCAGTTTCCTCAACTGTAAAATGGGTATTAATAGTACCTACCTCAAGGGGTTGTTGTGAGGACCAAATGAAATAACATATGTAAAGTACTTTGTAAACTTTAAAGCTTTATAAATGTTAGTGATTGATATTGATATTTTTATAGATAGTATTGGGGCACCTTTCCTTTGTCTTTCAGTACTCTTACTTATGTAGCTGCAGCACATATTACAATAATTGATTATTACCTTATTTTGGGTTGACTTTAACATCAGCATCATTTATTTTTACCCCTCTCTTCAGGTGATTACCTCAAAGCCAAATGTATTTGCCCCTGATGAATTTCACTGTTTGCTTTTAACTCTCTTAGAATTCTAACCCTCTCTTCCAAATCTTTTTACTACCTCTCCCAGATTAATGTTACCTTTGAATTGAATGGATAACTCCCTATGCCAACAAACCAGGAACCAGTCACCATATTTCAGTGGAATTATAACATCACTCCATTTCTTGACAGATAAAGGAGTGTTGATAAGAAAAACGATTACTTATATATTTCATTAAGGTTTATACATAGAACCATAGTTAAGGGAAAATGGAAGGGACCTTAGAGATCACTTATTTCAGCTCCTTGTTTTATAGATGAAGAAATAGATGTCAAGAGAGAATACATGATATCCCTATTGCTAGATAGATAGTAATAATGAAGCTAGGATTTTAAACACAAATTATCTAGTTCCATTTTTGAGTGTTCTTTTACTCTACATGGACCCTTCATTTTCAATATTCAGCATATTTTATTGTAAGCAAACCTTATTTCTGGAAACAAGATGTGAATGGCCAAACTAGGTGCTGGTAACTAGAAAATTACAGAGCAGGTTGAAGCTCATTGATGGAGGCCTCCTCCATTTCTGACCAGGGATAATTGGCTGTTCTTTTGGCAGCCCATTTCTACCACTTCCTCCTTGGGGCTCAACATATTGGTGCCAGACTTGGTTTTAACACCCAAACAACTGTAGTCTTACTTCAGCACAGAACTCCAAATTTCAGTGTTATCAGGAACTACAGGTGGGCACTTGGTTTTTTTAAATTATTTTTTCCCTCTTAACTAGAATGTCAAGGAAATTCCTAAATATTTGAAATATTTCCTTCTGAAATGACTTCCCAGTGTTTTATCTAATTTTTTGGTTGAGTTCTTGAAAGTAAAAAAGAAAGAAATTGAACTTATTGGCTCATGATATATATCTTTGCCCATGGTGCTATAGATTGTGGGATTTAGAACGGAAAAGAATCAGGGAACCTGATTCAGATCCACATTCACTATATGCTACCTGTAGTACTTGGGCAAGTCACCAACTCTTTATAGTTCTATTTTTTCAGAACTTTAAAATGAAATCCAACTCTAAATCTTATGAACCCAAATGCTTGTTTGGAAGAGAGAAAGTCTTTCTTCCTCAAGGGTACAACATACATTTTTTATCACTTATTGATAGTCTCATGCTTGTCTTGATGGTCATCCCCACTCATATCTGCCTATGTGAATTATTTCTACATAGAAAAGCACAGAATCTCATAGTTGGCCATCCAGTCTACTACGTATTTAAGCAAGAATCTGTCAACTGGTCATCCAGCCTCTCCTTGATGATGCCTAGGGTTGGGAAATTCACTACTTCCTGTGGCAAACCATTCCACTTTTGCATAGTTCTAATTGTTATAAAGTTTTTCTTACATCAAGCCTAACCTTGCCTTTTTGAATTTCCTACCAATAGCTCCTATTCTGCTCTGTGGCACCAACTGAACAAGTTTAAACTTTGTCACTGTCTATCAGGTCCTTCTTAAAAAAGTATTATCCAGAACTGCAGAAAAATTTGCCTCTCTAAAGTTTTCATTCATTGTTCCTAGCTCTGTTCTCTTGAGCCAAATTGAACAAGTCTATGCCTTCTTCTAAATACTTTCAAATAAGTGAACATTGCTATGCCATTATTTTCTTAGAATATCCTATCTGAGTCTTCTCTAGTCCAAACATGCCCACTTCCTTCAACCAAGCTTCATAGGGCATAAAGTCAAGGGCATATGAAGACTCTTTGCTATCCTAATGAAACTTTTCAGAATAATCCCCACATTAATAATGTCCTTCCTAATATTTGATGCCCAGAACCGAACTAAAAATAGCAGATGCATTCTCATAAAAGCAGAGCAGAGCAAGACTATAACCTTCTCATTCTTAAAAGCTCTGTATCTCTGAATACAGCCCAAGATTGCTTGAGCTTTTTTTTTACTGCCTTATCACATCTTTGACTCAAACTTGCAGTTCACTAAATACCCAATTCATTTAGATAGTATATTCTGTCTAGCCATACCTCCCCTATCTTGTACTTATAAAGTCAGTTGCCTTAACACAAATGCAAAACTTTATATGGATATGAATCCTTATTAAATTACCACCTCATTTAATTAGGTAGCATGGAATAGTGAAGGAAATGAGACCCTACCACTGATTTATTGGCTATGAGAGCCTGGGCAAGTCACTAGAACTTTCAGTACCCTAGGTAGCTAAGACTATGAAGTACATAGGAGGTGCTGATTTATTTTGGTAATGAGAAAATTCTCTCCTGGGAGTTCCTTAGATCAATAAAAATTGAAGGTCTAGTCCCTATCCTCAATCTCTAAATTAGCCTGTACTTGATTAAGCAAAATGCTCTAGCTTGTTAGTATTATTTTGAATCTTGACTTTTTTATCAGACATGTTAGTTATCATTCCTAATTTTGTGTCATCATCAGATCTGAAAAGCATGTTACCTATAACGTCATAAAGATCACTGATAAAAATATTAAGACAGGACCAAGCACTGAATTCTGTGTCACTCTATTGAGGACTTCCTTCCAGTTGATTTTGACTCATTCAGGATTATTCTTTAGTTTCCAGTCTTTTAACCAATACTGAATCCACCTAACTACACAAGCATCTAGTTATACTTTCTCAATTTTGTCCTCAAGATTAGGATTAAGGGAGCATTCCAAGAGATTTGCTGTAGTCTACTCACATTAATTCTATTTCCATACCCTGGTCTGCTGATTTATAATCTCTGACACACAAGGTTAGTCTGGTTCTTTCTGATCATTTCTTCATTTCTATGTTAATTAACCATCTTTTTGCCAAGAATTTACCAAGACCCAAATTTATAACTACTGGTGTATAGCTTGCAGATGCTGTCTTCATCTCTTTTAAAAAAAGAGAGATATTTGTCCTTCTCTTTTCTCTGGTATTAGAGAAAAAATTCTTTTTTTCATAACAGTATTTTATTTTTTCCAGTTCCATGTAGAGATAGTTTTCAACATTTGTTTTATAAGATTTCTAGTTTCAAATTTTTCTCCTTTCCTCCTCTCCCTCCCCCCTCCCCAAGACAGCAAGCAATCTGATATAGGTTATATATGTTCAATTACATAAATGTATTTCTGCATTAGTCATGCTGTGTAAGAAGAATCAGAGCAAAAAGGAAAAACAAACAAAAAAAGAAAAACAAAAAAATAGAAATAGTATGGTTCAATCTGCATCTAGATTCGACACTTCTTTTATTTTCTGGATTTGGAGAGCATTTTCCATCATGAGTCCTTTGGAACTATCTTGGACCATTGTATTGCTGAAAAGAGTCAAGTCTATCACAGTTGATCAACACACAATGTTGTTTATACTATGTACAATGTTCTCCTGGTTCTGCTCATCTCACTCAGCATCAGTTCATGTAAGTCCTTCCAGGTTTCTCTGAAATCCACCTGCTCTTCGTTTCTTACAGCACAATAGTATTCCACTACATTCATATACCACAACTTGTCCAGCCATTCTCCAATTGATGGGCATTCCCTCCATTTCCAATTCCTCGCCACCACAAAAAGAACAGCTATAAATATTTTTTACATGTGGGTCCTTTTCCCTTTTTATGATCTCTTTGGGAAAAAAGACCTAATAGCAGTATTTCTGGGCATGCACATCTTTATAGCCCTTTGGGCATAATTCCAAATTTCTCTTCAGGATGGTTGGATCAGTTCAAAGCTCCACCAACTATGCATTAGTATTGCAATTTTTCCATAGCTTTTCCAACATTTACTATTTTGCTTTTTTGTCATATTAGCCAATCTTATAAGTGTGAGGTAGTACTTCAGAGTTGTTTTAATTGACATTTCTCTAATCAATTGTGATTTAGACCATTTTTTCATATGGCAATAGATAGCTTTGATTTCTTCATCGGAAAATGGCCTGTAAACAGAAAATAATATAGTTAAAAATTTTAATATGTATGTACTAAAATTCTGACAGTTCAATTCAGAGAAGGTAATTGTGATACAAGAAGAAATAGACAAGGGACAGCTAGGTGGTGCAGTGCATAAAGCACTGGCCCTGAATTTAGGAGGACTTGGGTTCAAATCCACTTGACACTTATTAACTGTGTGACCTTGGGCAAGTTACTTAACCCTCATTGCTCCACAAAAAAAAAACAAACAAACAAAAACCAAAAAAAAGAATAGACGAAATATAATAATTCCATTATCTTAATATGAAAAGTTTAATGAAATTAACAATAAAACATATTCTATTTATTTTTTAATTAACCAGAAATAAAAAAATAAAATTAGAGAACTAAATGGAAAGAATATGGAATACATTCTTTTTTTTTTCTGTACTCAGAAATTTCATAAAAGTGATCATCCATTTGGTTAAAGAAAAACTTAATAAATAAAAACCCAGAACTTATCCAATTCTATTTTTAGATCACAATACAATAAAATAAATAAATGATAGTATGGAAAAGCTCATTTAACATTTTCTTTTTCTTTTTTATTTAAGTAATAATTGAGCTAAAGAAGAAATCAAGACACTAAAAATGAAAAGATAAAATCAATACCATGTCAAAACCTACGGGTTGCAGCCAAGCATTTCTTAACATTGTTCATTAGTTATTTAATAGTAATATCATTTACAATTCAAAGAAGAATGAGGTTAAAGTAATTATGTATTAAAGACACATGAAAAAGATAAACACAACAATTCTAAGGAGAGAAAAAATAGATAAATTCAATCTATGAGCAGAAATAGTAATTACTATGTGTGTAACTTTAAGCAAATCACTTAACCTTTCTGGGACTCAATTTTATCATTTCTAAAATGAAGGGTTTAGAACAGATAGTCCCTTGGAGTTTTACATTTACAATCCTATTATTACAACACCAAGAGCATTGTAAAATAAAAATGAACCTAATATTTTAGCAAACAATTTTAAGTTAGGAAAAAGTACTAACCACTAAAATTCAGAATTTTAAAAATAAAGATCAAAATAAGTGTATAAGAAGTTGAGTACTAACAGTAATGATACATAAAACCACATACTGTCAAATTATAGAATGTAAATGGAATAAAGAGTTATTTGCAAATAAATGACCAAAGTTGTCAGGGGAAGACATAGATAACATTTTTTCTCCTCTGAAGTTACTAGTGAATAACCTTTCTGAAGCACCCCTATGTGTACAGGTGTGTAGGCAGCTCCCCCAGCCCATAACATGTCCAGATGACTCCATGAGTGATTTTTGAAAATTGTAGAGCTTTTCTTCAGTAGACAAATGATTAAAGAAAATGAATAGTTGATTTTCAAAGGAAGAAATCCAAGCTATTAACAATCATATGAAAAAATGTTCTAAATCACCAATTATTAGAGCATGCAATTAATATCAAGTTTGAGGTTCTACTTGAAACTTATCAGACTGATGAATAAGAGTAAGAAGAAAAGTATAAATATTTGAGAGGATGGAAAATGGGTACAGTAGTGCACTGTTGGTATAGCTTTGAATTAGTCTGGCCAATCTAGAAAGCAATTGGAGCTCTGCCCCCAAAGTTGCCATATGTGTATACCTTTAATACCTCTACTAGAAGAAATCAACTAATACAAATAAATAAAAGAGGAAAAGGATCTCTGTATACAAAAATATTTATAGTGGCTTTTTAGTGTTAGTCAAAAATTGGAAACTAACATGATGACCTATTGGGGAATGACTAAACAAATCCTTGTGTATGAATGGAATGGAATGTTATTATGTTGCACAAAATGGACAATTTCAGAGGAAACTTGTAAAGCATTTGTGAATTATTGTAAAGTGAAATGAACAGAACTAGGAGACCAGTTTATACAATAACATCGTAGAGGAAAAACATCTTTTTTTGGATCAACTATATGGATAATGATAAACTATGTATCCAAAAGATGAAAATATGACCTTCACCTCCTGCCAGAGAGGTGATGGACTTAAAATGCAGAAAGAGGCATACTTTTTTAGATGTGGCTAATGTGGGATTTTGTTTTTCTCCAGACCCTTAGTCTGGAAAAATAGATATATTGGAAGGATTTTTAGAGAGTGAAGTAGTGGGAAGGATGGGTTAATTAAAAAAAAATAACAACCCACTAACCAAAATATCCCTTATTATTTGAAAGAAGCTATTATAACTGTAATAATTGTTTTATTTTTTCTCATTTATAAATAAATCAGCATATTGCAATTTTATTGGTATAGGATCTTACTCTACTGAGACTGACTTTCTACTGAATCTAAACTTAAAAATACAAAACTAGACTTGAAATTCTCAAGAGCAGGTACTGTATTTTTTTTTTCCTTTCTTGTATCACCAGTGCTTAGCACAGTACATAGTAAACACTTAATAATGCTTGTTGACTGACAGAATAAAATATTAAATATAGAATAGATCATTGCATTTGAAATATGCTTACAATGATCCACATGGATTCTCAGTAAGTATTCAGGGATAGATTAATATTAGAAAGATTCTAAATGTAATATATCCATCAGCAAAAAAAAACTGAAACCACATATTCATATAAAAGGATTGCAGAAAGTCTCAGAAACAATCCAACCCTCACTCACGATTTAGAAAATTCAAAAGAAGAGGAGGAGGAGGAGGAACTTTATTCAATCAAAGATATTGACTTAAAACTAATTACTTGTATTATAATTCTCAATTAAAATAGTTACAAGAATATTTACTTTTGCTGTGTTTGATAAATTACGGGAAATAGTACTAGTCACAGCCACGGAAAATTAGAATTAGAAAATTACAAAATATTAGAAAGAGCAAGGCTAGAAATGAAGTGATCAAAATATTGTTTTTTTCCAAATGACATAGATGGAAAATCCAACCAAGTCAGCAATTGCCCTCCCTCAAAAGAACCCAGACAGAAACACATGAATTTGAAGAGGTATGAATCAGTTAATGATTATTTATTAAATACCTGCAGTGTGCTAGGCACTGTTGTAAAAAGAAAATAAATTAATATGCTAAAATAAAGATAAGAAAAATCATAAATAAGAACCCCACTTAAAAATATTAGATACTGGAATTAAAGTGACATACACAGTTAGGTAGCACAGTGGATAGAATGCTGGCCTGAAGCTAGGAAGATCTAAGGTCAAATCCAGCCTCAGACATTTACTAGCTATGTGACTCTGGGTAAACCACTTAACCCTGTTTGCCTCAGTTTTCTCATCTTTAAAATGAGCAAGAGGAGGAAATGGCAAACCATCCCAGTATCTTTGAGAAATAAAGTCTAAATGGGGTCACGAAGAATTGGACATGACTGAACAACAACACATGAGGCCTTTATAACGTTATCCATAAAACTATTCTGATAGAAATAAAGGAATATCTAAATAATTGGAGAAACATTCAATTTTTGTGAATGGGTCAGATTAGCCGTTATAAAACCAGTTATCCCTAAGTTAATTTATGGATTTAATGCATTATCAACCAAAATGCCAATGGGTTTCTTTATGGAAGTAGATAAAATAATATCCAAGTTTATATGGGAAAATAGGCAAGACTAATAAAGTACTTTCTGATGAAGCCGGTGTTCCACTTTCAGACACTTAAAAATATTATAAAGTGGTTATGAAAATAGTACTGGGTAAAAAAAATTAAAAGGTTGCTAGGTGGATTAGTAAATAGAGAACTGGGCTTAGAGTAAGGAAGATGAATTCAAATCTGGCCTCAGACACTTATTAGCTGCGTGACCCTGGGAAAGTCACTTACCTTCTGTTTGCCTTAATCCACTGGAGAAGGAAATGGCAAACCACTCAGGTATCCTTGTCAAGAAAACTTCATGGACAGTGTTGACATGCTATGGTCTATAGGTCATGAAGATTTGGACATGACCGAAGAACAACAACAACAACAAAATTGATCAATGAAATAAAGTTAATACAAACATTGATACAAAACCTAAGCACTATGGAAATTTAAAAACTAGAAAAGGATTCCTTATTTACTATAGTTGGGAAAAATGTTTAGCGATATGTGTGAAATAAATTTAGATCTGAACCTCACACATATACCACATTAAATTCCAACCAGCTTACAGACAAACATAAAAATGAATGAAGCAAATAATATAATAATTTGTCTATATCAATTTGTGGAGTAGATGAATTTAATCTAATAAACTAGAAGACATTATTATAGACAAGGTATCACTAAAACACGGAATTTATGTTAGAAAGAATATCAATTGCCTTCTAAACCCACTTTTACTTGAATAGAAATATTTTCTACCTCCCAGATCTTTCCTTGAAGATCCTAGTGCTGATGTCTCATGAGGCAGCCCATTTCACTTTGGTACAGTTCTAATGGTTAGGATATTTTTCCTTATGCAAAAATGAAATCTATTTCTTCATACCTTCCACTCAGTGTTCTTAGTAGATATGTTTCATTTAGTGCAGATTTAAAAGTTTTGTACAATAGCAAAATTAAAACCACAATACAATCATGCTAAAAAAAAAAGAAAAGTAAATATAAACCCCAAACTCAACATCTAAAATGTATGAGGAACTGATACAAACATTCAAGGACAAAACTCAATGCTCAGTGATTAAATGATCAGAGAATATGAAATTTTCACAGGAGGAAAGACAAATCACAAATCATTACATAAAAATAAGTTCAAAATGTTAACTCATTAATTAGTAGAAATTAAACAACTTTTTAATACCACCTCAAATTCATAAAAATGACAAAAATGACAAAACATTGCTGGTAACACTTTTAAAATACAAATCAGATAAATTTGTATTGTTGATGGAATTACAAACTGGTAGAATATTTTTGTAGAGTAATCTGGCAGTTCAATGAAATAATTACCCCCTTCCTCCCAAATCATACTTTTTGACATAAAATTTCTTTATCACAAATATATCTTAACAATTTTATTGAAAAGGCAAAACCTAATTAAAATATTTATAGTAGTATTTCTAGTTTAAAAGAAACAAGCAAACACCAAATCCTGGCTATAGCTTTTATCTAAAAATTGAGGCATGGAGAAATCAGTTGTTATATCACTGTACAGCAGCAACATGTAACAGATCGCCTTGAAGAAAAGAAGACCCCGGGGTTCAAGGAATACCTCTGACATATACTGTCAGAACAAATCACTTCTCTTTTCTTAGGTGGCAACTCTCAATGTTACAGGGAACATGCAGTACTTCATTGGTAGAATTTCCTCACCATCGAATTCCCTATACCAAGAAAATCCCAAGTCTATTTCTATTCTAAATTCACTTTCCTATTTCTGCCCTTCTCACTTCTGTACAAATGAGAAAATGGAAGCCCCAGAAGATTTCAAAAGTATTTAAAGGAGAGTGAACATCTAACTCCAGGACTTTGTACCCAGAATTCATTCCACTACATTGTGTAAACCTTAAAGGTGTGTGGGATCAGTGAGGTAAGATGATCTTACTTTCATACATCTTGAGTTTGGGGTGATAGTGAAACATGTAAGAAGAAATGTCTTGGTGAAAATAGGGGACTGAAATTTAGGTTAGAGCTAGAAAAAAATTTGGAGTTTTCCTTCTTAATTATAAGAGATTTATATAAAATTTAAATATTTACAAATCATCTTCCTTAAAATAAATCTTTATTTCTAATTTACACAAAAGTAAATTGAGATTTGGGATAGTGCTTAAGGCCTGGCACATAGATACCTTTATGCTTGTTAAATGATTGAAATGACTTGCCCAGGGTCACATATTTAATTAAGGTGGGATTTGAAGTCAGGTTTTTCTGAACTCCAAATTTATTACCCTACAGAATCTCCTGTTTTTCATTAAAGTGAGGGTCGAAACTACAGAAGTAGATGTGGTCATCAAACATGAGATAAAGAAAAGATTAAGGTGATATACATAGAATTTTGAGGGGCATTTGCATTTAGGGATCAGGAGAGGAAAGAGGAGCCACTAATAGAAACCAAGGTAGTATCATGAAAATATAAAGTGCTAACCAGATGGTTGTTGAATTGGATTTGTTGAGGAAGAGTCAAATAAATAAGAAGAGAATTAGCAAATTGAAATTAAGTTCAATTCATCCACAATTTCTTCAGTGCCTACTATATGTAAGACTGTGCTAAGTGCTAAGAATACAAAAACAAAATAAAAATTAAACCTTGCCTTCTAGGAACTTAGACTTTATTGGAGGGGTCAGTGAAGGCTAGGGGTAGGTTGCAACAGGTACTCAGATAAGTAAATAGTCAATAATTTGAGAATTAAAGAGCACTACCAACTAGAGGCACTAGGAAAGGACTTCCATGGAAAGTGGCACCTGAGTTAAATCTTTAAAAATGAAGGAGTTGGAAAACAGAAAAGAATGTATTCCATTAATGGGACCTGGGGGAGAGTTCAGCCTGTGAAGGTGTAGAATAGATTTAAAAATATTGTGAATAATGTCTGCAAAGTTAGGAACCAGATTATGGTTAAAAGCCACACCCACCCAAATGCCCCAACTTGTGGGAGAAGAACTCACTTATTCAAAAGAACTATGAGGAAAAATAGAAAGCAATCTGGTTAAAAAAAAAAAGTGTAAGAACAATATTTCCCAAGTAGATAAGTTGCAAATGGAACAAAACAGTTTGGAATGCATACTGAAAACAATGTTAATAGAAGTGTATAAATAAATTAAATAATGAAAGCATTGGAATAATTAAAAGAATATCCTAATTGAACACTAAAAAGGCACAGAAATAAATAAAAAAGATAAAATTAACAAAAATAACCAAGAAATCACTAACCTGTGTGTTGCCTTTTACCCCAAGATTTCTCAAAAGAGAGAAAATAAAGAGGAAAAGGACATATAGTAAAAAATTGTAAGAGCTCATTTTTTTTCCCTGATAAAGGAACTAACATCAGCAGAAGCTGCACTGTACAGATTAAATGCAGTCCAAAAAGGACCAATGGATAAAGAAAAGAAAATCAAAGAGAAATTTCCAAAACATAAAAGAATTTAAAAAGTATTTAATGGACATGCAGGAGGAAAAAAAGAAGTTCAAATTTTGGATGAATCAGAATTCTAAAGATTACCCCTCTCCCCCCCCAAAAAAACCCCATCATATCAAATAACATAAACTGATTAGAGAAAACTTCCTAGCATCAACAAAATAGGCAAATCAAAAAATAAATTTCACTGGAAAGCAACATGGGAAATACTAAAGACTTCATGTTCTTCTTACTAAAATTAAAATTATATAAAAAGTAAACAAAAAAAGGATTCTACAAAGGCAGTAGCTTATATTTTGCTAAGTGCTATAAAAAAAAACTGATGAGAATGTCATTTGACATCCCAGCAATAGGGGGAATAGCCTAAAAATCTGGAGAAAAACACATCTTAAACTGTATGGTAGATGTCATGTTGTACATCATGAAAACTTGAGCAAATGCTTTATGGAAAAAATACATAGATAAAAGATATGTGTGTATCCTCTCTCCCAAATCAACAACTTAAAGAATATTTAAATACTACAAATAATAGAGGAAGAGGGAAATTCTAGGTTGGCTAAAGGATAAGTTTGTAAAAGCTATAGTATGTTAAGCCTGTTACTACCTATTGTTAAGGTCATATTATTAAGATCATGTAAACTTCAGTAAGTGCAATGGAGATAAATTATTTGATTTTTAAAATCTATCAAGAAATTGGCAAAAATAGAAATTAGTTCAATGAACAATTCAACATTTATTAAGCACTTATTTTGTGCAAAGCAATATTTAAAAGTTTTAAATTAATAATAATAGTTGGAGAAGATGTGGAAAAGTAACTGTTTTATAAATGACATATACATATCAATTTATATAAATAATATATGACATTAGTTTAAATATAATTGCTATATAAATAAGAACTAAATAACTCATATATGTGCAACATATATATTTATGTGTGTGTAAGAGTAAATCTTTTTTTTTTTTTTTTGCTCTTTATTTATTTTATTTTCCAGTTACATGTAAGGGTACTTTTCAAACATTCAATTTCATAAGATTTAGAGTTCCAAAATTTTCTCCCTCCCTCCCTCCCTTTCATCCCCCCTTCACAAGATTGCAACCCGATTATATATGTACAATCCACAAGTGTTCTTTTTATCAGTTCTTTCTATAGGAGTGCATAGTAAGTTTCCTCATTAGTTCCTTGGATTGTCTTGGATCATTGCAGTGCTAAGAGTAGTTAAGTCATTCACAATTGCTCATTGAACAATACTGCTGTCGCTATGCACAATGTCCCTCCCAGCTCTGCTCACTTCACTATACATCGATGTTCATTAGTCTTTCCAGGTTTTCGGGGATCATACTGTTTGTCATTTCCTGTAGCACAAGACCCTTCCCTACAATCATATAGCACAGCATTTTTCCATCATTCCTCAATTGATGGACATTCCCTTGATCTCAATTCTTAGCCTACACCAAGAGTTGCTATAAATAATTTTTGTACAGTTTATCCCCCTTTTCTCTTTTTCATGATTACTATTGTTAACTGTTTCCCTTCCATCCTATTCCCTTCCCCATGATATTTATTCTATTATCCATCTTCTTTCATCCTATCACTCTTCAAAAGGGATTTGCTTCTGTCTGTCCCTCCCCGACTCTGCCCTCCTTCTTTTGCCCCTCTCTCTTTATCCCCTTCCCCTCCTATTTTCCTCCAGAGTTAGATATATTATTCCACCCAATTGAGTGTGTACATTGTTCCCTCCTTGAGCCAATTCTATTGATATTGAGGTCTTTGAGCCAATTCTGATGACTGTTAGGGTCACTTACTGCCCAGATTGAATAGATTACTCCACCTAGTTGGGTGTGTCTGTTAGTCCCTCCTTGAGGCAGCTCTGATGAGTTTAAGATCTTTGAGCCTTTTCTGATGAGTGTAAAATTCATTTACTGCCCTGCTCCTCTCCCATCTCTTCCCCCACTCCATAAGCCTTTTCCTGTTTCTTTCATGTAGGATTTCACCTCTGCCCTTCCCCCTCCCCCAGTGCATTCCCTTCACCCCTCAATTTAACCCTAAAGATGTCATCATGGGGCAGCTAGGTAACACAGTGAACAAAGCACCACCCCTGGACCCAGGGGGATCACAGCCAAAACCCAGCCTCAGACACAAGACAATCACCCATTTTACGACCCCAGGTATGTCTCCCAGCTCCAATTTTTTATGGGTCTTGTATATGAAAGTCAAATTTGCCATTCAGTTCAGGTCTTTTCATCACAAATATCTGAAAGTCTTCTTTTTCATTAAAGTCCCATTTTTTCCACTGAAAGATTATGCAGAGTTTTGCTGGGTAGGTGATTCTTGGTTGTAATCCCATTTCCTTTGCCCTTTGGAATATCATATTCCATGACCTCTGGTCCTTTAATGTAGAAGCTGATAGATCTTGTGCTATCCTGACTGGGGCTTCACAGTACTTGAATTCTTTCTTTTTGGCAGCTTGCAATATTTTCTCCTTGACCTGAGAGCTCTGGAATTAGGCTATAACATTCCTAGGAGTTTTCCTTTTGGGATCTCTTTCTGGAAGTGATCAGTGGATTCTTTCAATTTCTATTTTAGCTTCTTCTTCTAGAATTTCAGGTCAATTTTCCCTGAGAATATCTTGGAAGAAGGTGTCTAAGCTCTTTCCTTGATCATGGTTTTCAGGTAGACCAGTAATTTTCAAATTATCTCTCCTGGACCTATTTTCCAGGTCATCAGTTTTTTCCCAGAAGATATTTCACATTGCCCTCTATTTTTTTATTCATTTGTATTCGCTTTATTGTGTCTTGGTTTCTCATAAAGTCACTGGCTTCCATTTGTTCAATCCTCATTCTTAGGCAATTATTTTCATCAGAGAGCTTTTGTACCTCCTTTTCTATTTGGCCAATTTGACTTTTCAAGCTGTTGACTTTTTTCTCATGTCTTTCCTGCATCACCCTCATTTCTCTTTCCATTTTTTCCTCTACCTCTCTAATTTTATTTTCAAAGTCCTTTTTGAGCACCTCTATGGCCTGAGACCAATTCATATTTTTCTTGGAAGCTTTAGATATAGGGGCCCTGATGTTGACATCTTCCTCTGAGGGTGCCCCTTGGTCTTCCTTGTTACTGAAGAAACTTTGTATGGTCCTAACCTTCCTCTGTTTGCTCATCTTGTCTTTCTTTTACTTGACTTTTAGCTCCTTAAAGTGGTGCACTGTTTCCAGGCTGCAGTATCCCAAGTTTAAGAATCCCAGGTGGTATGATTTAAGGAGAATGAGGTTCTTCACTTGCCTGGCCTGTTCCCTGGTCTGTAGATGACCCCAGTCCAACTTGCTAATCAACCAGCTTTGTATGTTGTGGTTGTTAGCTCCTACGAGCCTGTGCCCCTCCTTCAACTGGGCCACTGCTACTCAAGCCTACCTCCTGGTTCTCAGCAGGGGTTAAAATCCAAGTTCTGCTTTAGCACCAGCATAGACCCCTGTAATCTTCCCCCTGCCCAGGGCTCATCCCACTCACCAGACTGTGAGCTTAGTTCCAGACAACATTGGCACTTCAGCTGATTTAGAGGCTCTGGGGGTCCCTTTCTCTGGTGAGGCCTTCCTGGGACTGGATCTGTGTCAGGGTGGCTGTGGGGTTGGGCTCAACTCCTGTATCAGCACAGCAACTCCCTCCTGACCTTCCAAGCTGTTCTTGGTAAGAAGATGATTTCAGCACATTCTTCTGTGAGTTTTGCTGCTTCTGGATATTTTCCTATGGCATTATTTGGATGTTTTTTGGAGAGATCGTGTCATGAGTTTAGGAGCTCACTGCCTTTCCTCAAGAGTGAATCTTAATAGCACCTTTTCTTTTGCATCTCGCTCCCACTGTTCCAGCTAAACAATCCTCTTCCCTGTCTTTTACTCCCTCCTTCCTTTTTCTTCTTTTCTCTTCCTCAATTCTCTTTTGCCCCTTTTTTCTTCCTCATTTGCATTTCACTCCTCTTTTTTCCTTCTTTCTTCTTCCTCCTCCATCTTCAGCCTCTTCTGACCCTCCCTCTTCCTCCACGTTAGTGTTATTGAGGAGCCCTCAGCAGAGCTGATTTCTTTGCTGTGCTGAAAAAAATATTAACTCAGTAACCATCAACAAAGAATAATAATAAAATGAATTTATAAAATAAGGGATACAATCTTACACAAAACATTCAACATTTGATAAAGTAGAACCGAACAAACAGGCAAGAAATGCATTTGTTCTGGGTCTCTTTCCAAGACTGTCTGAAGTTTTGCCACCTTTGGCAAAAAATCTCCTTTCAGTCTGTATCATGGGGATCTAGACTGAGAGTCAGAAGGGCCCTTAGAATTCCCCTAGTTTACAGTTGAGAAAACTGAAGTCCAAAGAGATTAACCTTGGGAGATAAGTGCTATTACTATCATTTCCATTTTACAGTTGAAGAAACTGGTAGAGATTGAATGATTTATACCAGAATCACACAAATAATTAGTGGTAGATCTGGAAATTGAACTCACATCCCAGAACACCAAGTTCAATGCTTTTGCAACATGTATAGAGGTTTATATACCCTGACCAACCTTACATCAATTTAAACAGACCTTTCTATACTTCCTTTCATTCATATCTAGAATCTTTACAGTTCTCCAACTATTCCAGTATAACATGACAGAGTTTACTTAGCCACTCTTCCATGTTTAGACATTTATCTTCATTCTTCTGCCATTAAAGATAGAACAAAAGAATACTTTTGAATAGTTGCAAATATACATGTGTATATTATATACACATATGGTATGTGTGATAGATTTAAAATATTGAGTATAATTCTATAATCAATGTAATATTTATATCTATAAAAATCTATGTACATGGCATCTTTTTTCCTTTTTGAAACCTTTAGGATAAAGTTTCAAAAATAAATTTTCTGGCCCGAAAGGTATGATCAATTCCAAGTCTCTTTTCAAATATTGGAATACAATTCCCCCAAATTTTTACATTAGTCTACTGTCCTGCCAACAATGAATTAGTGTGTCCGTTCCCCTGAAACCATTCTGAAATTAAATTTGATCAATTAAAATATTTTTGGTATTTTTGTCATTCTCATGGGAGTGAAGAAGTATCTAAAGGTTATCTTAATTTGCATATCTCTTAACACTTGGAAAACAGAACATCTTTTCATATTTTGTAATATTTTCTATTCCTTCATTTAGAATTTTTCTTCTCAAATATAATGTGCAATTACAACTTCAATCTGGCTATTTAAATGTTACTAATACTTTAAAATAGGATATGGGAGAAGAAAGGATATTGATACCAATTAGAATAATTTCATACAAAAATTAATTAAATCATTTGCCACATTGAGACTAAAAGAATCTATAAACACTTTATTTGCCAAGCAAAGAGATATTAGCAGCCCAAGAAAATACAGTTTTAAAGAAAAAACTCAGTTGTAAAAATCTCCTGGAGAATAATGGTGGAAGATGATGAGCAGTAGCTCCTCATTAGACAGCAAAAAGTAGTAGAGGGAAAAGCCAGTCTAAAGAAAGCTTGGCAAGAGACCCAACTAAGCAAAATAGTCCTGAGGGCATTTAAGGATAAAACTGAGAGGAGATGGAAAAGATCTGCCAAGATTTTTATTACAAACTTTCCCCCCCACAATCAAGAACATTGGGACCATTGCACTTGGACTTTTGACATTATGGATTGGAATGTGCTTACAGAAGTAAGCACAGATAGTTCCTACCTGTCAAGTGTGCAAAAAAAGAAATTAGTTGTACAAGCAAAAAAAATGCTAGGCTGTTTATCGATTCTCCCATAAGGTATCTGAAAGTAGAGAAAGACCTCAAAGACACCAAAAATTCAAGTGACTTGCCCAAGGCCACATAGCCAGTCTATATGATAGAGATAGAATTTGAACCCTTCTTCCTCATTCCATGGTTGTCTCTATCTACAAAATCATATAGTTTCTTGCATAGGTGTGTACCATGCAGATGGACACATACAGGTGTACTCCCTTAGTTTCAAGTCATTGTCCAGGCAATATATATATATATATATATATATATATATATATATATATTTTTTTTTTTTTTTTTTACCTGCTCTATTTTTCAGGGGTGAGTGATTTGACCAAGCTCTTCATTTTACTTTATATTCTGTTGTTGCACCATAGTCATTTTCCCTTAAGCATGACAATTATAATAAAGAAAAACACTAAAGTAAGATTAACAGATGAAGTGATTGCTTCTGGGATCTTACACCACACTCTAACTTTGTAGTCCTCCACCTCCCAACTGAGAGGAGGAAGATGTCTTTCATCATTAACTCTAACAGGGTCCAAACTGTAGACCAATCTCTTTGGTGTTGCCACGGAATTCACAAAGGAGGTTTCGTTGTATTTGAAGGGTCAATGAAATCAATACAATCTTACCTATAAACAAAAGCTTTTAGTGAATAAGAGAATGTTTTCCAAGTTGGTGCAGTAAAGATAGCTTTAATGATATTGACAGACATTTTTTTTTACTTGACAACAATTATTTTATTTAACATTTTCCACCAATTACATGCTAAAACTTTTTTTAACATTTGGTTTTTGTTAAAGTTTTGAATTCAAAATTCTATCTTTCCGTCCCTTCCTTCTCCGTCCCAGAGAAGGTAAGCAATCAGATATGTTATACATGTGCAATCATGTAAAAACCTTTCCATACTATTCATTTTGACAGACACTTTAAGTGGACATATCTCTTCCTGCCTGAGTTATTCCTTCCAAATAATACCTTATTTAATTTCAATACTAAATCTATTATCTTTTTCTCTTTCTTTTTTTTTACCTGGGCAATTGGGGTCAAGTGACTTGCCCAGGGTCACACAGCTACTAAGTGTTAAGTGTCTGAGGCCGGATTTGAACCCAGGTCCTCCTGAATCCAGGGCCGGTGCTCTATCCTCTGTGCCACCTAGCTGCCCCAACTAAATCTATTATTAAAGAAAAGTCGTCTTTCTTTGGATCCCCAGTGCTTAGCAGTGTCTGGAATGTAATAGAGGTTAATAGAGGTTTAATAAATGTTAGTTAACTGATTGACATACTACTTCTCTAATAGTCTTGCAAAGTCATAATAAAATATTTGCCTAACCATGCCCATCAGTATTTATAAAATGTATAATTTCATCAGCTGGTGTGTGGATCTTCCCTCCTCTGATGCTATATAACAACCCTTAATATTTGAGAGACATTTTTGTGAGAATCTGTGGTTAGGAAAATTTGATACCTCTGGGCCAGCACTCAGCTGATGATACTCTTTGATCTTGGCTAGGCTGGTGCACAGATGTCACCAAGCCTGTGCTCAAAGCTTTTCCAGATTTATAGGACCAACCAGAACTTGTGTTTTACTGTTTTAGCCTTGATGATGTCAGGGTAAATCCTGTGTCACAAATGAAATGTCAAAAGAAGAATCTAGTTGAAATATCTGGCAGCAATGAAGTTTGATAGAACTCCATACTATCTGACAAATTTTCAATATCATGCTATTTGATGGGATATTGTTATCTTCTGTACTTTAGTGGATCTCACTGACATAGGTTTTCCCTCCACTAGTATGGATAGTCCTTCTCTTGTTTCCAATTGCAACCCAGAAATGCTTTCTTATCTTGTGCTTTTCTTATTTGTGTCCTTCCATAGGTTTTCTGAAAGGACCCTCCCTCTATTCTGGAGGTCTCATTTAATTTCCCAGTAGCCTCATCACCTTTTTAAACAAAGCAGCTCTCCCCCTCCCCTGCCCCTCAGGGAAGTTCAAACTCCTGAATCACCCAGTCAGAGTGAGATCCTCAGTTACCAGCCACAAATTCTTTTCTTCCCAGTGGCAAGTTTGCACATTAATCTGCCACCAATTCTCCAGAATTCTTGCCTCCCACCTTTCATTAAACAGTACCATTTCCCAAGTCTAGGCTCCTCATTCCCTACCCTCTGTGCCTGGTCATATTTGATCCAGAAAAGATCCATGTAAAAACCTGCTAGATTTTACTGGCTTAGATACCCCAATTCCATCTAGGTTCCAAGCAGAGTGAGCTCAATTCCACTCAGGTCCCGACACACTTGACCTGTTTCTACTATCTTCTCTGAATACCCTTCTTTTATTGTAAGCACATCTCCTAAATAAAGCAGGTTTGCTGTACTACCTTGTCATGTTCTCCCTGTTTCTGCTGGACTATTGGTATTTTGAACCTTAAATGTGTGTCAAGGGCCCCTCTTCTAGGCCCTTTTCCATTTTGTGGGTACAGGTCCAGAACTCGGGCTCTTAACATTATTCCCAACATAAAATGGTCATATGTTATTGAAGTATTATTGATGAACTGATTAGATATGTATATGTGTATATTTGTATATGTGTCTGTGTGTGTACATGTGCATGTGTGCCCCCAAAGAGAGGCTTGCAGCACATTGTTTAGGTCTGCTGTGGAAGGTTTATGAAAAGGCAAAAAAAAAAAATAAAGTATCTTATGGAAGAAGGTGAGGGAGGGCTTGAAATCTACATTAGTGCGTGGGTTACCCATACTAGTGATGAGATCACAAAGTCAGTAAGTGAAATATTTGCTGAAATGCATGATTAAAAATCACATTTAAGATCTTTATTAATAGCTGCATTAAATGCTAGCTTGGGGTTTGGAGATGAGGAGCAGAGGAAAGTGATCTATATGAATTATTAAGAAGGCACAGATCAAAGAGCTGGGAGGGGACAGGCATAATCCTCCACTTACCCCCTCATTTATAAAGAAAACTGAAGTCTAGGTATGTAACATATATTTTCTCCATTTCCCACCCCCCTTTGCCAAAGGAAGAAATTGCATGTAAAATCAAATTTTAAGTCAAGTAAATAAAACATAGATGGTTGCCATTTTCTGCATGTCTGATTGCACATGGGAACTCTGCAATCCTGAAAGCCACTCCATTGGGCAACTGCAGCTCTGCCTACCTTGAGAAACTGAAATAGTTGGCAGTTGGATGTCAGTATTTCAGAAAACCAACTGGCAGGGTTTGTATGCGCTCTTGGCGATGCCTTTCTACATCTCCAGGGTTTATCTGGGCAAAAAAAAAGAAGTAATTTTTTTTTCTCTCAGAAGAAAAGGAGGGTTTTGAAGGAGGTTGAAAGAAGAAATATGTGCTTCTCAACCCTGTCTGCACTTTCCACTGCTTTCTGAAGTGATTCCTAATTCCCCACACCCAAGGGAAAAGTGGGAGTTCAGAAAACAAGGCTGAAAATAAATATTAGAGTTTAGCTACCCTCTGCTCCACCACCATGAAAATATTGCAAACCAATACAAATGTTAGCTCCATTACAAATATTTATAGCTGCCTTTCCCATCCTGCATTAAAGGCACTGTGGGATGAGCAGTCAGAGCAAAGCTGAAGGTTTAAACTAAGCAGTTCTCATCCAAGTCCGTGGGAGTCACACAGCAAGAATCCTGTAATATCTCAGAGGATTTATTCCTTTTAACTTCTTTTTATAAGAAGCCTTTGCTAAGAGATTTACAAGAAATGGAGATTATTTAGTGATAATGGATGAGAAATTCCACTTGAACTGGACAATGAAGCCACATTAACTGCCCCCTAAGAATTCCATATAAATAATGTTATTACTTTACGGTGAGGACCAAATGAATTTAATCATTAGCTACTAATCGTGAGGCTTCGCCAAACTTGCGTCCCCATGCTACTTTGTGAAGCTATTTTCTATTCAGTGTGACATTGTACCATGTGAACGATTAGGAGGTGAGAGAGCATGACTAATGAAAAAAAGCTAGCGGGGCGAGTCTTGGTTTGTGGGAAAACAGGGTTCCATCAATTGTTTCAGTAATGCCCTAGCACTGATCCCATTGAGTACTCCCAACATCTTTCACATCAGTAGGACTTTGGCCAGTGGACATGAATTGAGGCCTATTGCAAGACGCCATGGCCTGATTCTCTGAAACCATGGGCCAAGTACATGACTGAAGGCTTGAAACAGATGACTGCATTAGAGTGGTACAACACAAAGGACTATGTGGAGTCTAGGAAGGTCATTACAAACTGGAGGGATCAGAAAAATCTGAAATGGTGGATATGTAACAATTGGAATTGATGAAGGCAAGAAAAATGTCTTATTCAAACTTATTTTCCCTCCAGTACCTATGACAATGCTCTCAACATAGCTACACAGTGATACATTTGAATTAAATGTATTATAAAGAATTGTAGATGAGATAAAAGGAACAGAACTGCTATGAACTATAAAATTTTGTACTTGTTCCAGATACCATAAACCACAAGTGACATTAGTTGGGAGCAAGGGGGCAAATCAGAGGGACAAACTTGCCCCAGCCCCTTACCTAGTAGCATGCTGTGCTAAGTAATTCCTTTTTCCTCACTAAGCATTGCTATTTTTACTTGTGCTGGAGGACTTCAAGTACTGTCAGGACCCTCTAAATTTGAGGCCCCCTAAATTTGGCAACACTGGTCAGAACCCGACTACCCCCTCCTAATTATGGCCCTGCCTAGAATCTAGCCTGTAAAATTTCTTTTTTAAAAAATATATTCCCATAAAGTACTTCAAATCCCCCTCTCTCTTCCTTTCCCTCTTTTCTCCCCCTCTCCTCTCCCTCCTCTTTTTTGTCCTTCTCCCCACTTCTCTCCCCTTCTCACTCTCTGTCCTCTATTCCCTCTCCCCTTATCTTCCCCTTTCCCTTCTTTCTTCCTTCACCTCTCTCTCCCTTCCCATTCTGATTTGCCTCTTTCTCTCAAAAAATACAACATAGTGGGTAATTCTGGTTAATTGAGGTTTGAATTTTTGTGTTCCATGCATTTTCATTCTCAAAAATCTTATCTATAAAGTACTGAGTTGAAAAATAGTTTTCAGATCCTCAAATAGGAGGTTGTATTTGTATGGCAATCAAAAATGCAATCATTGAAATAATGAAAGATAGAGTGTGATGTAGTAGGAGATCAGCCTTGAAACTAGGAGGAACTGGGTTAAAGACCTGGCACACATTGGCTGTGTGACCTTGGGTAACTCCTGTAACTGCTTAGTGCTCTAGGAAACTCTCTAAGATGATCAATTTCAGAAAATGTATTAGAAGATAGTTTCCCCAATTGGGAGTTCTGAAGGTAAGACTCCTATCCACTTAGCATGAGCGGTGCCTTGAAGGACAGATCTGTGAGCATGTTGAAATTTGTATGTGTAAAGGAATGCAAATTCTGGCTGGCTGCAAGACTGCTGAGCTCAAGATGCTGCATATGGCACACGTGAGGGTGATGGAATTTCAGATAGTGGGAGAACTTCAAGAGAGGTGGTTGAGAAAGGCAAACATCAACTTTTAAATGGTTGACACAGGCAATGTTCCTGACTTCCAGTACTTGCAACTATAGACACTGCTGAAAACCACCCCTCAGACTGCTGAGATTTCTCTCTAGTTGAGCTAAGCTATTACCTTGCTCCAAGTGGAAAATCTTACTTGTTTTGGTATATTCTATTTTCTACCTTATTCTGTATAATTTACCCAATTTATCTTTATTAATTTCTTAGATTTTTTAAAAGGTTCATTAGCAGTTTGTAATAATTGCTTTCTAAGCAGTATTTTGTGGGAAGGAGCTAATGAGGGTAATAGTAAACTAAATATTGCCTACTTTTCGAGAGTAATCTAGGAAAATTTTTTCCCCCTAAGCCCCAAAATATCGTAGACTACTAACATTTGAGGTGTGGTAGATCAATATAATTTTAGCTCACAAGTTCTTTTGGAGATATGTGAACATATGGGCAGGTAGTTTTCTTCCTATTCTTTACAAAGGCAGAAATCAATCTTCCTTGCAGACACAGTGGGTCAGATACCAGATCAGGTATCTATGTATGTCACATGTAAGTTAGTTGCATGTAAACCCAAAATGCTTCAAGAAAAATGAAACCAAAAAGCCACAGTGTTTCTTTTGACTTTTTATTTTAAGTTACTGGTTTTGGCAGCTAGGTGGTACAGTACATAAATCACCAGCTCTGGATTCAGGAGGCTCTGAGTTCAAATCCCACCTCAAACACTTGAGACTTACTAGCTGTGTAACCCTGGGCAAGTCACTTGAGCCTCATTGCCCTGCAAAAACCAAACCAAACCAAAACAAAACAAAAATCAGTTACTAGTTACTCAGGCACATTGCAAATGACTGTTAAGGAAATAGCAGTGAGGAAGGCAGAAGCATGAAAGAGGGTTATTAGGTTTTGAAAGGACCAATATCCACGAGATAGTTTCAAAGGAAAAATGTATGCATTTTCCTATTTTCTTCAAGCTAGTGAGTGTGCAAAAAAAAACCCCCAAAACAAACAAAAGCCCCAACATTCCAGTAATTTCATTAGAAACAAAAAAGATGGAAAAAAGAAGGAAAATAAAACTTGCTTGACATTAGTATACTCTGTGTTCTAACTGAAGTCTTTAAGTCATTTCATAGTCATCCTCTCAATAGACCCCCATCCCAAACTAGATTCTTGAAAGCTCTTGCACAAAGTCTTCCTTGAACCATGGCTCCTTAAGAATCTCATCCTTCAGATTTTATGGAACACTTTATTTATAACCCTCCAATGTCCTTATATTGTATATCATTGATATCAGAATGTTACCTGCATGTTCTATCTGCCATTAGAATGTAAACTCCTTGGAGGAAAGCATTGTGTTTTTGCCCTTCTTTGTATTCCCAGTGCTTAGCTCAGTGTCTGACACTTAGTATGTGCTTAGCAAATGCTTACTGCTGTTGTTGATGATCTGTATGTAGTGATTGCCTCATGGACTAAATGGAACAAGTCTGATAATCTCTTTTCCCCATGAAAGCTCTTCAGATATTTGCAAACAACAATCATAGTCATACCATTACCACCACCACCATCAGCCCCACACCCTCTCCCCATATAAAACAAACTTTTTCCATTTGACCAGTTCTGCTTTTTAAGGAGTTCTTTTCTTCAGTGAATTGTGGTACCTTCATTTTTTTTTTAAACCATTAGGCTAATTCTTATTTTTAAGTTGATATTTCCTTTAGTATTTTTTGTGCCTCTTTTATCAAGCTGTTAATTCTCTTTTCATAAATTTCTTGTATCACTCATTTCTTTTCCCAATTTTTCCTTTACTACTTTCTTTAACTCTTCTAGGAATTTTTGTTGGGTTTGGGTCCAATTAGTATTTTTCTTTGAGGCTTTTTCTCTAGCTATTGTCACACTGTTGTCTTCTTCTGAATTTATGTGTTGGTCTTCCTTGCCACCACAGTAGCTTTTTACAGTCAAATTTTTTGTTTGTTCATTTTCCCAGACTATTTCCTTTTTCTGATAAAAACTTTAATAAAGGAATGTTTCTTTTCATGGTTACAAAATCTCCCAAAAGTAGTCTGCTCCATTTTTAACAACTTGAAATATAGAAAGTGATTTCTTTTTTTATTAACATTTTTTACTTAAAGTTTTGAGTTATAAATTCTATCCCTTTCTCTTTTTCTCCCTCCCCTTCACCTTCCCTGAGGCAGTAAACAATCAAATATAAGCTATACAAGTACAAATTTGTAAAACATTTCTATATTTGTCATTTTGTATAAGAAGACTTGAATAAAAAGAAAAAGAAAAAAAGAAAGTGAAAAACAGCATGCTTCAGTCTGTATTCAATTAACATCAGTTCTTTCTCTGAAGGCAGATAGTATGCTTCATATTTAGTCCTTTGAGATGGTTTTGGAACATTGGATTTCTCAGACTAGCTAAGGCATTCACAGTTTTTCATTGAACAGTATTGCTGTTATTGTATACAATACTCTTCTGGTTCTGTTCACTTCATTGTACATTAGTTCATATAAGTCTTTCCAGGTTTTTGTGAAATCGCCCTGCTTGTCATTTTTATAGCATAATAATATTCCATTACAATCATATCCCATAGCTTGTTTAGCCACTCCCCAATTGATGGGTATCCTTTTGATTTCCAATTCTTAGCCACCCAGCCTATTTCTTGACTTTGAACTTTGTTAGAGTTAGGCTCTTATTACCTTTGTGTGGGGAGGCACTGTCCCAATCTTGATGCTTTTGTCATATTGCTGATTTAAGAGATAGTTGTGGCAGTTTCTGAGTTTTTGTTGCTTTCTTTCAAGGTGGTATTATCCTGCTCTCCTGGTCTGCACTCTGCTTTTTACCCAGAAAGGGCCCTTGGTTCCCTGCTTTCATAGCTACTGCCTCTGCTCCTTTGTGCCCCTCTCCACCCTTTAACTGCTACCCAGAACTGTGTATAAGCAATAGAGTTGCTAATCAATGCCAGCTTTACCATTTGCCAGCAAAGGGTCCCCTGTAATCTCTTTCTAACCAATTCTCCTACCTCCTTTGTTGTCTCTGCTGGGAGTTCCCAAAGCTGCTGCCACTGCCACCTTATATGTGGGTTCTGGATAGGCCTCCACCTTGGGTGTCACAGACTTCTCCTACCAGCTTCTTACATTTTCTTAGGCCAGAAAGAATGTTTCGGCTCTGCCACTTTGAAATTTGATTTGAGGCATTAATTTTAAGTAGTTTGGAGAGGAATATTGGGAGACTATAGCTAACTGGCTGCCCCTAATCCACCATCTTGGCTCTACCTCTTGTCTAGTTGAAAATTAAAGAAGATGTGAAAAGCTGATGGTGAGAATGTAAAGGAAGGCATGGTTGTGAAATATTTGAGATATAGAATTTACCTTAGGGAAGCCACATGAACTTCTATGGGTCTCAATTTCCTCCTCTATAAAATAAGAGAAATTCCAGAGTAGGTGATTCCAAAGGTCACTTCCAGCTCTAAATACCATGATCATTCTCTCCTCATCTTTGCCTATGGGACTCTTTTTCTTCCTTGAAAGTTCAGCTCAGACGCTTGCCCTATTTTCCTCAGCTGAAAGTCCTAAGAAAGAACTTGGTCACTGGTTACACATCAGGGATACCTGAAAACTAGGCAACATAATTGCATAATTGCTAGAGGGTCTAGCAATTAGGCTGACCTAGAGATCAACCATGGTGCCTGGAAGCAAGTGGGGACCATTGGCAGAAATACAGATGTCAGCAATAGGAATATATTTGCGGGTAAAACTGAATCTTGTTTTGACAACATTGTGTGCGTGGCACTTATGGAAAGCTCAGCTATAAATGTCTAATAAGGGACTAGGTCTAGAGATTGGGAGAAAAACCTGACTGGGGATATGAGATTTGCAAGCTGTGAGAATTAATATGGTTGCCAAAAAGGAAGGAAGAAGATGAGTAGTGGCCAAGATACAATCTTGCAGAATGTGTTTTAGAAGAAAATGAAGCAGGAAGAAAACAATGGAGATGATAGTGAAGGATATAACAAAAAAACCCTGGTGATAGAAATGTCTTGGAAGAAGGCTCAAACTGACCCTGAGGAAGTCAAAGTTCCTAGTACTACTTAAAGGGCAGCTGACATTTTAACCCCAATCATCCTATGTCTCCTGATCCTGTCTGGGGAAAAGTAAAACAGACAAACAGATTACTCAATAAATGCCTGGGGAATGAGTATCATTAGAATCTAATAGTTAAAGGTCACGAACCACTTTGCAGTATGTAAAACACAAGATGATGTCTCAATCTCTTTCCAAGAGCCACTTTCCATTTAATTCTAATTTTCCACTTGATGAACTGCAGCCCCTCCCAAGTATCAACAAAGATTAGGAAGTATTTCTTTTCCATGCCAACATTGTGAAGAAGCTAACTGAAACAAACTTGGAATTGACCAAAAAAAAAAAAAGACTCCATAAACAATAACTGTTGAGTGGTAGTGGTTGCTTTTTCATGACTTGGCAAGTTGAGAAAGAAGAAGTAGGTTCAGTTGGAAAATATGGCTGAAGGAGCCCAGGAATCTCAGCCCCCTTTCTTGGAAATCCATTAATGGGCTTTTCTATAATGCACCCATTTGCTATCTTAGGACCAAAAAGTTCCCATAGGATGGGAGTCTTTTGAACTTGAGGAATCTGATCATTACCAAGTACAACTCTAGAAGACGGATGAGGAAAGCATGCTACCTCCTGATAGTGAAGTGATTATTTAAAGTGCAGAATGGGACATGTATTTCAGGACACAGCCAATGTGAGGATGGTTTTTTTTTTGTTTGGCTACATGTATCAGTTATGAGGGTTTACTTTTTCTTTTTTTCCATGGAGTGGGGAAAGGTTAGGAAGGAAAGAGGGTCTAGGAGTTAGATTGCCCAAAAGAAATAAGAGAGCCATTGAAGATTTTTTTAAATGCACAGAAGAGAACAGAAAAAAAGCCAAGAAGAAATAGACAAGTGGTACATGTTTGGAAAATTCATATTGAAAAATATATATTGGGGGACAGCTAGGTGGCGCAGTCGATAAAGCACTGGCCATGGATCAAATGGGGCAGCAAGGTGGTGCAGTGGGTAAAGCACTGGCCCGGGATTTAGGAGGACCTGAGTTCAAATACAGCCTCAGACACTTGACACTTACTAGCTCTGTGTGACCCTGGGCAAGTCATTAACTCCCATTGCCTCTCAAAAAGATACATATCATCTTCTATAAGATGTTCCAAAAGTTTTAGTGCAGTGTTAAGCTTTAATAGGTTTTTTTTACATTTAAAGTTCTAATAGCTTAATAATGAGCTAAGACTTTTGTGATACCTGTACTTAAAAGGAAAAGCTATATGCCTCTTTTTATATTCTACTTTGCATGTGCTCTTTTTTCTAATAGGTATAGCTTTTCCTTTTAAGTACAGGTGCTAGAATTTTAAAAAAAATAGTCTCTGGCCGTAGACTTGCACCCTAGATTAGCTTTATGAAAACTAGCTGTGTCTATTTCTCATCCACAAAAGTTAGTAGGAAAAATGGGTCCATTTCAAGTGCTCCTGGAGAAATGGTTATTGTCAGTATTTACTATTTGTATACCTGGCATGGCTGATATTACCCATTGGCTAGTATCAGCCTGGAATTTCTATGTATATTTGTCTGTGTGCTTGTGTGTGCTGCTTTCTAAACTAAAACCCAGACAACTTGGAATTCTGTTGACAGGCTACCTGTAAACCTTCACCACTTCTCTCAAGTAGAAAAAGCAATAGGTCCAGTGATTTGAGTTGGGTTAGCATGTGTAGTAGAGAGAAAGCTGGGTCAAGAAGAACTGAGTTTAAGTTCTGCCTCTGAGGTATGGCTGTGTAAACCAAAGGCACTTAAATTCTCAATGGAAATTCAGAAAGAGAAAGCATGACCAGCTAGAAAAGAACTGAAGGAGCTATCTTCTATTACCTGCTAAGTGAAAACTGGTCTTTAGTTCCATTGGATGAGGGAGTTTCATTACTTGGAGTTCAGAGCACCTGTAAAATCATAGGTCAGGTAAAAGATTGTTGGAAATCTGAAGATTTTACTGAACTGGCCAGTGAATAAGTATTTTATTAAGCTGCTATTGTTTGTCCTTCATTCCTGAAGAGGACCAGTAACATTGTGAGGGTGATGTCTTGACTTGTGTGTGAATTGAATATAAGTGAACCAGAGATGTGTGAAGTCATCAGCCTCATTCTTTCCTCCAGAATCATTGAAGTCCAGTGGGCAGGACAAAAATCAATATGGCTGGTGATGGCTAGGGATGAAGTAGAAGTTATAAAAACTTATTAAAGAAAGATGGTGTGATAAATGCAGGAGATAAAAAGAAAGACAAAACACCATCCTGTGATCTCAAGGAGCTCAATCTAATAAGGGAGAGAGCATGAAGATAACTTTATAGAAACAAGACATGTAGATATGGATATGGAGATATATATATATATATATATAGACTGACATATAGATCTATTTATTGATGATAAATTGGAGGTAATAAAAAGAAGAAAGATACTAGCATTAAGGGGGAATGAGGAAAAGCTTTTCAAAGAAGGTGGGATTTTATCTGTTACTTGAAGGAAGCCAGGGAAGTCAGAAGGTAGAGATGAGAGAGAGAATTCCAGGCATGGGAAGAGCCAGTAAAAATGCCTTAGAGAACTACAAATTCGATGTGAGTCAGCAGTGTGATATAGCAGCCAAAAAATCTAATGCTTTTTAGGCTGCCTTAGGAGGAGCGTAGCTTGCAGGAATGAGGAAGTTGATATTCCTGTTGTACATGAACCTTTTTAAACTAGCATTTATTAAGTACCTACTATGTTCCATTCACAGTGCTAGGCACAACCATTATTATCTCATTTGATCCTCACAATAACTCTGGGAGGTAGTTGTATTTTACGGGTAAGAAAACTAAGGCAGGCAGAAGTTAACTGAATTGTCCAGGGACACGTATCTATCAGTTCAAATTTGAACCCAGGTCTTTCTGACTCCTAGACCCCTCACTCTATCCAATGTCCCAACAAGTAGTTTTCAGTGCTGGGTACCATGTCCTAGAAAGGACATTCAGAAGTTAGAGGGCATCTAGAGGAGGAAAATTAGCATGAAGGGTGTTGAGGAAATGTTGTATCATAAGTAAAGGAATTACAAATATTTAGCCTAGGGAAGAGCAGATATGATAGTTTTCTTTAAGAATTTAATAGCTGTAACATGGAAAAGGGATTAAGTATGTTTTGCTTAGTCCCAGAGGTCATAAATAGGCTTAAAAGGTCAAAGTCTAGAAGAGGAAAATTTTATGTTTCATAGAGCAAAAAATATTCTAATAGAACTTTCCAATAGTGGAATAGGATACCTTGAGATATAGTATATTCTCCCTCATTAATGGTCTCCCAGGAAAATTTGGATGAATATGAGCAAGAACTCTTGTCCTTTCTTGTTTTCCTATGATTTGGAATGGATGTCCCCTGATATGTCTTCCAGCTGAGATTCTTCAAGACTGAGGTTAAGAGAGAGAAGGTGTTTTGTTCAAGGTCACACAGTTAGTAAGTAGGACCTAGAGGAATTCTTTAAGAAATAAGAAAGAGGGGGCAGCTAGGTGGCACAGTGGATAAAGCACCAGCCCTGGATTCCAGAGGACCTGAGTTCAAATCCGACCTCTGACACTTGACACTTACTAGCTGTGTGACCCTGGGCAAGTCACTTAATCCTCATTGCCTCGCAACCCCCCTCCAAGTCCCCCCAAAACCAAAAACAACAGAAATAAGGAAATTACATCTCACTGAGATATGCTCTTTTGTCTTTACCTATTTACTGAAGCACCACAACTGGGAGAGAATATTCATTTCTCTTTCAAAATGCGTATGTTTTAGCAAAATACTGCTCACCCATCACACTCTTATTTCCAAGTGACATAATGTTCAGGTGAAGGATAAAGTTCAGTAAAGAATTTAACTTAGTTGACATGGGGTGGTGCCCGATCCTTAGCTTTGCCTTCTTTCTCCCCACCTCCCTTTGCCCATGTGTGGCCTTCCACCTAGATTGTGTCACAAGTGGCATGCTTGGAATTCCTGAGCAAAATCTTCATGATTAACTGTGGGGAGCCCTGTAACCTAGAGGGGAAAAAAAGGATCTGGCCTCAATGTCCCTCCCCCAAATACAATACAGGAAATGACAGCAAGGCTGGAAGCAGGACAACCTTCCAAGGTAGAAAAGAGGCCTGCCTTTATTTCTCCTGTTTTCCATTGAATCCTTCAGCTCAAAGGGAAAGAAATCTTTAAGATAAGAAATTTATACAGGGGATGCATGGAAGCCACTCTCTTTGGCTACTCTGCTTTCTCAGAGGCCTCTGGGTGAATTATTAACATTTCATCCTGTCAGGTGTTCTTTGTCCCTGGCCTTCTCTCTGTCTCGCCTTTCCCTCCTGATAATTAGTTTGCATTCAATAATGTTCCCTTTGTTAAATGCTTACTGAATGAGGTAAGGCTCTTAGACTGCAGCCAGGGCTCCTGTGGTTGGGTGTTTGCATGGACACACACACACACACACCCATGAATAGGCTGCCTTTTTAGACTTGGTTTATAACAACAACAGAAATAGCCATAGGAAGTTTGAATTCTCTTTGATTCCTGTGCCAAACACCTTTCTATATTGGTATCCAACATTTTGTCTGTCTATATCTATTTATCTATTTCTTTCTTTCTATTTATCTATCTGTCTGTGTGTCTGTTTCTATTTTGTATCTATTTACCTCACCCTTTCCTCTCCTCTCCTCATCTATCTACCTACCTACTTGTCTATCTATCAATCAACAGACTGATCTATTCATAGCCTTTATTAATGGCACTCTAAGGTAAATTGGCTGGAGCATGTGTTCTAACAATCTACCTCCACAGTGTGGCAGCAGAACATAATATAAAGAATCCTGGATTGGGGACCAGGAGATCTGGGTTCAAATTCTTCTTTCCACTCTTTATCACCTCTGTGATTTTCTGTGACTTTGGCCAAGTCACTTCACTATTAAATTTCCTTGTCTGTAAGATGAGAAGGTTGGAAAAAAATGATCTGCAGGGTCCCTTCCACCTCTAAATCCAATGATTCTATGAAGTATACAAACTCTCACAAACTATGTCATAAGACAGAAGCCCACAGCAGACTGATAAGAAAATACTGGTTGATCTCAAAGTCAGTTTTGGAACCAATTTCTCTTCACCTTTGGAACCAACTCATTTTTTGTCTTAATTGCCTATTCTCAATATTTGTATTGATGTACTAACTTGGTGTAAACACATGTCATAATCTAGACATAAGACATTTTTCACTCATCTAGATTTCCCTGTATAGAGAAATAGGTTGATTTTTCTTCTCTTTATTTGGGGGGGGAGTGGCAAGGGGAAGGAATTGTGGGTTTCATTGAAAATGATACTTAATAACTCACATAAAAGAAACAAGAAAATGCTTATGGAGTAGAGGGGAAGAGGGGGAAGGAGTAGGGGAGTGAATGAACCTTACTATCATCAATATTGGCTCAAAGAGGAAATAACATGCATACTCAAGTGGGTATAGTATTATATTTTGCCCTGAGGGAAAGTGGGAGGGGAAGGAGATAAGGGGTTGGGAGAAGAGGGGAAGGAAGGGCAGATTGGGGGAGGGAGAAGTAAAAAGCAAAATACTTTCCAGGAAGGCGAAGATGTTCTGCATAACTGCACATGTATGGCTTATGCTGAATTGCTTGATTTCATAGGGAGAGTTAAGGAGGGAGGGAGGAAGAAAATTTAGAGCACAGAATTAGCTCAAAGACCATAATCTCATCAGAGTTGCCCCAAGGAGGGAATAACATTCACACCCATTTGAGAGGAGTAATCTATCTAACCCTACAGGAAAGTAGTGAGGGAAAGGTGAAAGAAGGGAGGGCAGAGCAGGAGGGGGCAGTCAGAAGCAAAACACTTTTGAGGAGGAATAGGGTAAAAGAACATAGAAAATAGAGTAAACATCAGAGGAAGAGAATAGGATGGAGGGAAACAGTTATGATGATTAATTAGAATGGCAAAACATATGGTACCTACTTTGCTGGGCTATAGTGAAGAAAATTCCTTGTCAAGTTTAAGGTACTATATAAAAGTTATGATGAACAGGATGCTATCAGAAAAACCTGGAAAGACTTACATGAACTGAAGCAGAGTGAAATGTACTGTATACAAAATAACAGCAATAGTGTAAGATGATCTGCTGGGAAGCATGCGGTTATTTTCAGCAATTCAATGATCCAATATAACTCTGAAGGATTTATGAAAATTGCAATCTATCTACAGAGAAAGAACAGATGGTATCTGAAAACAGATTGAAGCATAATTTTTTTTGACAGTTCCTTAATCTGCAGTTTTATTTTTATCTGTTTTCTCTCAAAACCTAGCTAATGTGGGGATGTTTTCCATGACTATTCATCTATAACTTATATTGAATTGCTTGAGTTCTTAGGGGTGGGGGGTGGGAAGGGAGGGAAGAAGAGAAGTTGGAACAAAAAGTTTTTAAAAAATGATGTCAAAATTTGTTTTTACATGTAATTTGGAAAATAAAATTCTAAATATAAAAAAGAAAATGGTACTTAATGTTGTAGGAATTGCTAAAATCACCACATTGTCATCTCCATAATATCTGCCAAATCTCACCATTTGTAGGCATTCTCTCTTTCTAATGGACCTGGTATGTCACACTGTCCATGACAATTCCGAACACTTTTGGTGAACTATAACTATAATGTCTTTGTTTAATACTTCATTTAACACCAATAATCAGAGGTTCATTGAAAAAAAATCCTCCATGGCTATGTCTTTCAAGTATTCTGGTCACTATTTAGTCAGTTGTATGACTATAAAATATTTGCTGGAGAAGACTATTGGTAAGAACTTACCAGCCATCTTCTCATATCTTTATCATGAATACCTTTGATAAATGTGTAGGTCATTTTCATAAAGATTTTAGAAAGAATGAGAAGGTAGACATATTCTCTCTTAATAATATCACATATTTCTCCACATTCCTTTAGAATCTCTCTCTCAGATATCCAATAAATTGATTCAATGTTTTCATGATTGAGTTGCCAGAAGCACATTTTTTTCTTTGTGTTCACTTGGTCTGGTCCAGGCACTTTTTACAAATTTGCCTTAAAAATCTTTACAAGTTAATTAATTGGCACTGAGGGAACTGAGGTGCTAGAGTGTAAATGTGGAGGTTTCTCTGTTACTGAGGATGAAAGGAGATCATTATAGAAACATTGATGTTTGTTCCATTTTTTAAAACAGTTTCTCCTATGAGTACTCTTGGGATTCTGTGATTCATGCCTAGCTTTCTGTAGAGTTTTTCCACTTTTGTTGTTCTCGTCTGTTATATGAAAACCTCCACCAAAGTCCTGCTCTGATAATTTATCCTGACATAGAAGTGATACCAAAGTCTCAAAGTCTATACCATCAGAGAAAGCTTGACTGGACTTGAGTACAGGCCTAGTGATGACCTGGATCTCTGTCATATAAAGAGCTGCCTCCCTATGGTTTGAGATTACCATGGAGATAGATAGGAATAGTGGTTGAGACTGGATGTGTGATTTCACTGATATCTAGAACTTCATGAAACTCTCTGTACCAGTTCAGGTTGGCACCTTCTTTGACTCAGAAAGCCACATATTAATACTATCTATATTCTATTATAGTTTTATTTATTTTGTTGAATATTTCCCAATTCTATTTTAATCTGGTTCTGGTAACACCATGGACCTTTTGTTAGATGTCTGCAGTATGAAAGGTTAAGTGTCTTGTGCAAGGTCCAATATTTAGTATGTGTCAGAGATAGGAACATGAAGGCAAACTCTGTATTTGACTTTTTCCATTCCATTTCTGATTTTTCTCCAATGACAGCTCATTTGAACAGGTCAGGTTGAAGCTATTGCAATCATTTATACTATATTCTCATATTTACCCTTTCTTATAATTTAATGATGATTTTTACCTTTGCTCTACTGAGTCAATAGTCCAACTGTACATAGTGTATTTTGATGTGATATATCAGGAACCAGTTATTTCTTGTCTGTTAAAAGAAAAGCAATTTCATTTTTGTGAGTGTGATGTTGTTCAGGGATCATGGTGCCTGACACCTTTTGCTACTCTTCTGGAAGAGAGTATTCATGATATAAAGGTGTTAGATTTCTAAATAGTCTACCAGCCTTTGGTGCCTTTTAGTTCTCAAAACTGAGCTCTGTTTTCCAACATGCTTTTCACTGTCCTCCCCTGTGCCCACCTTCACTTCAAAACCACCAAATATTAAACTCTATATTAACTCAATTTGGAGTATGTTGCTGAGTTCTTTGTAGAACTTTTTGCTCTCTTTATCCTCTGCAACTGATATTGATGATAAGCTGCAGTTATCTTCATGGTTTTCTTTTTGCTTATGCTTATCATAAACCCTGCAAGATGAGATAAAGAAAGGGTCTTTTGAAATTATTTTACTAGTTTGGACACATAGTGAACATTTCTTTTGCTTCTCTAAGGAGGCCTGGGGCACCATTCTTCCATTTGTCTTTTTGTTTTCTTTGTATGTTTAAGTTGTATGGAGCAAACTGCCTCAGTTTACCCAAATAACTCGAGGAGACCACCAAGTCAAGCAGAGACAGATTTATTACATCCTCATGAGGACGGGCAAAACCCAATTACACATTGAAGTCTTGCAAAGATATGCCCAATCCTCTAGGTTTTTATAGTAATCTTGAAAAGGACTGTCCCCACGTACACCTAGGGTGGATGAGCTCACAATCTAACATCCAATCCTGTCTCACCCAGGGTGCGTGTTCAGCTCGTGATCAATGTATGGAGACATGCATACGTGTTCCAGGAACAAGGGGGAAAAGGGGAGGGGGAACAAGGTCAAACCAAAGGAAGAGGAAACAGGGGAGTGACAGTCAGATGTTTCAGATCTCACAGTTCCCACTGACTCCCCTCTCCAGGCCCCTGTCTCTAAAGATATTCAACCTGAATAACAGGAAGAGTCACTTAGGTGCTTCAGCATTGTTAAGGATGACAGGGTTAAAATTTATCTTTGGTTATGTTGGGAAGAAAAGAATAATCCATTGTTGGGACCCCAGGGCCAAGGGGATTCTGCTCTGAGAAAAAGAGACAATGTCACTTAACATCTGGTCTCAACTCAATTGCTGCATCCTGTGCCAAGCCCCATCCTTTCTTCTTGAGTCCCGAGTATTGAATTGGTGGACAAACTCCCTGATCCACTGACTGGGCTTCTGACACATGATGGATTGCAGACAAAATTAATATGTAGCTGACAAGTGGGGAGACTGAGCAGAAGTAAAAATACTGTTAATTGGCAATAAAACTTAAAGGAGACAGTGAGAATTTGACAAGCAATAAACTTCTAAACAAACTATACTGGGGCAGGGCTGGGTACCTTCCAAACCCCATCCTCAGAGTTTAATCTGACTCAAATTCATAATCATATCATACAAAGTCAAAGGTAAATTTGTGTTTGCTGTGTCCAGTTTGGCTTTGCCTTGGCATTTTCCTCTCCCTCTTCCTCTTCCTCCTCCTCCTCCCTACCTCCTCCTTTTTCTTCCTCCCCTTCTCCTCTTCCTTCTCTTTTTCTTCCTCCTGCTCCTGCTCCTCCTCTCCTCTCTTTCCCCTCTCTCCCTCTCCCCTTATCTCTATATGTGGTATCTATCTATATGTGGTAGTCTTGCTTGTAAGTGTATCTGTGTGTGTATACACACATATTTGTATACATATATAGTAATCTTCATGTAAATCATTTTATAATACTTTCTCATACACAGAAGCCTCTCATTTGAAATGAAATTGCATGGGAAAAATGGAAGATATGATCATAGGATTTAGTCCTAAAAGGGGCCTTTAGAGATCATCTTGGCCAATGTCTGTATCATTCAATCAGTGAATAAGCACATAGTATGTGCTAGTCAGTAGGGCTATAAAGACACACAAGGAAAGTCATTGTTCCTTCCTTCAAGAAGCCTACACTTACTTTACTGATGAGGGAGCTGTGATCCAGAAAAGTATCCTTTCCTAAAATCATGCAGGTGGTAAATAGCAGGAACATATTCAACAATAAGTCCTCTGACTATAAATCTAGGCTTTCCCCCCATGATATCACATTACTGTTATGGGTAAAGAGGATAACTCATTTTGCTTAGAAGAAATGTTCTGATTTGGAACTGATAAGGAGTTGGAAAAACAGCCTCAACTTGTCTGGAAAATGATCTCTAGGGTCCTGTCCAAATTTAGATCAATAATGCTAAGTGGATTATGATTCTAGAAACAGTGATTTCAGTTCCCAACTCTGACATGTACTGGTTGTATGACCTTGGGCAAGTCACTAAACTCCTCAAATCCTCCAGGCAAGTTTCAAAGAATATAGATTACAGAGCAGTTGCCCATCTGTATCAGTAGAGGGAAGTTCCTCATATGAGGAGTTCCTCATATGATTGAAATCAGAGGATCAGACGTTAAAACCCCAAACTGGTGATAGGTAAGGAGACGAGATTGGTAAATGCCTTGTATGTACCAAATTGTCAGTTATGATACTTTTTGTTGCTTCTTTTTCAAGACACCTGCCAAGTTCCCTTAGTGTAGCATGAGAATTGGGAAAAACTAAAGACTACTTTTAGTGCCCTTTTCAGTGCATTTTATTTGAGACCTGACAGGCATTCCTGAAGAAAAATGATTGGACTAGAATGGAGCAGGAGGGAAAAGACCACAGATGAATGAATTCTGTATTTAGTGCCAGTCCTACATATCTCAAACTCAGTTTCCTGTATCAGGTTGAGAAATGAACCCTCTCCTCCCTTTTTTTGCTGAGTCAGAATCCAAAATAAATGCAGGTTTTCTTCCAAAAGCTTTTGATTTTTGAGTGGGATGTATTTTCAGGCAGAGAAGTAGAATGCTGAGTGCTGTTGTCATGTTTGGTTTTTTGGTCCCCCCCACCAAAGTTCATCATGGGACTTTTTGAATCTATGCAAGAGACTCCTAGAAGTGTCTTGGATTTCAGCCTCTAGATTTGTGATTCTAATATTTCTCCTTATTCCAAAATGCTAATACACCAAAATTCTTATCTTCCTATGAAGACATAGATTGAGGAATTTGGAGTGTGTTTAGGGGTAAGTAAGAGCCCCATTTTTTGAGTAGGAGTCAGTATATTTAACCATGATATACCCAACAAGATTACTACCTATAAATATAATTGAGGTTTCTAAAACCTGGACATTTTATGATTTGTCACTCCCCTTTCAAATTTATCAGAGGACACATTTGTCATGTACACTACACTTTCTAAATCCCTGATACACAAAGTATTTTGCTTGTTGATGGATTTAGTGACACACACCCATATAGAGGAAGTTACCTGACAAGCATTATGTTCCCTATTTTATAGATGAGGAAACTAATGTCAGAGTTGTCAACAGGGTGGGGTGATCAGAGTTACAGGATATAGATATTTGGAGGGAGTACTGACACAATATTTGATCCTTAAAAGCACAGAAATGACTAATTCTAGGGCTAAGTAAAAGAACAATTAATCAGAGTAAGAAACTACCTTGCAAAGGTGGGAAGAAGTGAGGACTGGGACAAATATGTAGAAATCATGGTTCAGGAACAAAGAATGAAGAAGAATAGAAAATTGTAGACTACAGAGATGCATCATGAAACTGATGATCATTTTCTTCCAAGAAAAAAAGAAATAGTTGGTGCTGGAAATGGTGAATGCCAAATGACACCATAAGGAACGAAACAGATTCTAATTTTAATTGTCAGGGGAAAAAAAACCCAACTTGTTATTGATATGGGAACTATGAGTCAACTGCCTGTATCAACTCAAGTCAAGGCTATCAACTCATCAGAGCTAGGTTAAGAATTATTTTAAAAGAATAAAGAAAAATGATAAAAAGATGTGATGTACAGTTAAAATAGCTTAATCTTCAATTATTTATACACATAATTGAAAAATCAAAATGAGAAATGGGCTATAGTCACAGAGGATAATAATTTCATCCCACAATTTGACCAATATAAATAGATGCCCACATTACAGAGCCCCAAAGAGCCCCTTAAGTACCTTAGCAAACATCTGCTTTACTTGCCAAATGGCTGGAGATGGCTGCCAAAGATAATACCATATTAGAACATAAATTCATTTGTAAAGTCTTATGAAGATGGCCAATGGATAATTATGAGCAAATCCATCTCAGAGAGGGGATAAAAGAGAAATAGTAGAGGGTAAAACCATTTTAAAGAAAGGTTGGCAAGACATACATCTAAGCAAAGTCATTCCAATGCCACTCAAGTATGACAGTAGGAGAACTAGAAAAAGAAGAGGCCATATCACAGCCTCACATGTACTCACAGAGGAAGTAGAAATAGCAAAAAGGAGAACAAAGACAGGGAAAGCAGCCTCATTGTACCAAGTTTACATACAGGTCATAGGTGTTGGATGTGACACAATTATGAGGGCATCAAAGGATCAAAATTTTAAGTATCTAAAGGAAGAGAAGATACCAAAGGCATAGGAAGAAACCTCAACATTATTAAAACCAAAATTAATTTTTAAAAGATTACTGTAGGGGCAGCTAGGTGGCGAAGTGGATAGAGCACCAGCCCTGGAGTCAGGAGTACCTGAGTTCAAATCCGACCTCAGACACTTAACACTTACTAGCTGTGTGACCCTGGGCAAGTCACTTAACCCCAATTGCCTCACTAAAAAAAAATAAAAAGAAATTAAAAAAAAAAGATTACTGTAATGGGTTTTCTAATACCACCACACCCTCATGTGTGTGTATGTGCATATGATTGTGCACGAACACACACACACACACACACACCAATACAAGGCTACATATGTCTATTCTCCTAGTTCTATAAAATCTTCATGAAAGTCAAATATGCATGAATCAAGATCATCCTTAATGAGGGCATAAACACAGAGTAAGTAGATTTTTCCAAGCAAGCATGTTTTGCTATATTGAATAATATGCCATATCCTTAGTATTACTATTTTAGAGGTGGCTACATGGCACCATGGATAGAACACTAAACCTAGAGTAAGGAAGAGCTGAGTTCATTCTGGCCTAAGATAGTAGCTCTGTGACTCTAGGAAGTAACAACTTATACTCTCTCTGCCTCAGTTTCCTCAATTGTAAAAGGAGGAAAATAATAACATCTATCTTCCAGGCTTATGAGATTCAAATGAGATAAGATAAAACAAATAGCACAATGCCTGTCATGTAGTAAGTACTTAATAAGTGCTTGTTTCCTTTCTTCTTTCTTCTTTCATAATTAACTGAATGACATAATTAATATTGTGTTTATTGGTCTCCATTGTACTTATTGTTGATTACAAAAAAGCACTTGAATCAATAGAATAAAATATCTTCTAGGCTCTTTTACAGCAATATACCTCCCATCCATATAGCAGAAATATTCAAGATTGATCAGAAGATATAACAAAAGAAATAAACGTGTGTGTGTGTGTGTGTGTGTGTGTGTGTGTGTGTGTGTGTGTGTATGTGTGTAGATTCTGGGGATCGAACCCGGGACCTCACACAAGCAAAGCTCAATGACCCTTTGACAGTAAACATCAGGTAGGCTATAAAACACAGCAAAATATGTGTACTGAATGTATTTGCCACCATGATGGATGAGATACAACATAGATTACAGGTCAAGGAAGGATTCTCTGTGGAAGATGAGGTTCTCTAGATGCTTCTATCTTCAGAAGACATTATGTTGATTACATCAGGCAAAGAGCATTGCAGAGACTTCCAGTAGTAGTAGGCTTCCACCAGTTGTGGACAACCACGTATCAGGGCCTTGAAGAGCCACAAGCCACAGTGTAGCTGTGCAGTCCGATAACAGGAGCCGCAGCTCCTGCCGCAAAGATGACATTGGAAAACTGTGCTCTCTGTTGCCCAGTTCCTGCGTCTCATTAGTTTTTCTTCCTCCCGAGCTTGAAGGCCCATCTCAACTGTGCACAAGCTACTTCTGAGTACTGAACTCTATTGGACACGGTCCTTGGCCATCTCCTCCCAGCTGCCGATGTCCATTCTCAGAGCCCTCAAGTCTCCCTTGCATACATCTCTGTAGTGAAGCTGGGGGCATCCAGCAGGTCTTTGGCCTGAGGCTAACTCACCATAGAGTAGGTCTTTAGGAATGCGCCCGTCTCACATGTGGTGCATGTGGTGCACATGACCGAGCCATCGCAGTTGTCATTGTTTCAGTAGCATGTAGATGCTTGGAAGTTGGCACGTTGGAGCACTTCTGTGTTGGTGATCCTATCTGCCCAAGATATGCCAAGGATGTGCCGAAGGCAGTGCATGTGGAAGCTGTTAAGCTTCTTCTCTTGTCTAGTGTATGTAGTCCATGTTTCGCTGCCATACAGTAAGGTACTCAGGATGCATGCTCTATAGACAACAAATTTGGTTCGTCTTGTAAGTTTACTGTTTGCCCAGACACACTTGGCAAGCTTAGCCATGGTTGAAGTAGCTTTCCCAATCCTCTGATCTCAGGATCAAGTTACAAATTGTCACTGACAATAGAGCCAATATATGAGAATTGGCTTACGACATCCAACTGGTAGCTACCCATGTGTATCAATGGAGGTGACATAGCACTCTGACACATGACTTTCATCTTTTTAAGATTTATGGTTAGGCCAAAGTCCTTGTAAGCTTGGGAGAAGCGATCCATCAAGGTCTGCAATTCACGCTCTGAGTGACAGGCAAGTGCGGCATCATCAGTGAAAATCAGGTCTCTAAGGGGTGCTACCTCTCACTCTGGTTTTGGATCTCAGATGTGAAATGTTGAACAGGCCTCCGTCCAACCAGGAATGCAGATAGATACCATCAGTTGACAAACCAAAAGCATGATGCAACAGCATGGAGAAGAAAATTCCAAACAGCGTGGGAGCAAGCACGCATCCTTGCTTGACTCCGCTATTTATGCTGAATGCTTCAGAGGTGTTGCCTTCGAACTGTACAACACCCTGCATGTTGCAATGAAAGGAGTGAATGAGGCTATGGAATTTAGGAGGGCAACCAATTCTTGAGAGAATTTCAAAAAGACATTCTCTGTTGACCATATCAAATGCTTTGGTCAGGTCTATGACTTGTAGAATATAATAATTCAATATTCATTTAAAAATAATTAAAAGGAATTTGGCCTCAATTCGCACAAGAAAGACCAAGTGGATGAAAAATGTTTCTTGCCCAAATTTCAACATTCATTTTGATGGACATCCTATAAGCTTGTTCAACAACATGTTTATCTGAGAAGACAGTACAGATGAAAAATAATTTGGGTCTAGAGTTGAATAGCAAGGTGATGTGAAGGTTGATTTGGGGAAATTAAAAAAAAAAACAACTTTTACTGACTCCCAAGTTTCTCATGAAAACATAGGTCCATATTTTCAATACTAAGATTTTACTGGCTTTTTTTTTTTATTGGTAACATGAACAGTAGTGCTTAGGAAACACCAAATAATACCAAATAAAGCACCAATACCAATTACAAATACATATTGCATGTACTTCTAGTTCCTCTTATGTCAGGCAGCCCATGAAATGGCAAACAGGCCACTTTGAACCCATAGTTATAAGGAAGGTATGGTCGGGTTTGTTTGTATGTCATAGCTATTCATCCTGTGATGAGTGGAGGTAGTACAGAAAATACAACATATTTCCCAAATGAGTGTTGTAGTAGAAAGAACATTGGATTTGCAGTAGAGCTGAGTTCAACTCCCAGCTCTGTCATTTAATACCTGTGGACTCTTAAGTGAATCATAATCTGCCTGAGACATCCTTGTATATGAATTGAGAAGGTTGTATATCTGTAAAATGAGATGACTTGATTAGATGATTTCCAGGTTCCTTTTGGGGTCTAAAATTATAATTCTTAGCTATGATATTTTATGATATTCAAGTCACTTTATGTAGTAAGGGTGATCATTAGAGCTTAGCTCTAGGTTCTTACCTCTTCCTTGCAGTATGCCACGTGAATTTGGGGGCCACTGTTATTCATGGAATCTGATCACAGGCAGGGACTGAGAATGAATCTTTCTACAACCATCTTCTATAGCAGTGGGATCCGAGAAAAGACAGGTTAGACATGGAGACAAACTCTCTGCCCTTTGAACCCTCTTGCCTCCTCTGTTCTGCCCTGTGTCTCTGATCTTGATCTCTTCTATTCAAATTCTGTGTAGCCAAGAGGTATGTCACATTCCTGTCAGTATTCCTCTACCCCCAGCTCTCCTCTGCTTTTCGGCTTTATGTTAAGAGCCAACTAGAGACACAGGGCCCCTGTTACAAAATAAATTTCCAGGCCATGCTGCACCAGCATGCATTGTGAGTTTATTTTGTGAGCCAGACTTTGGGAAACCCTCCGTCAAACATTTCCCTAAGATCTACTTTTTCCCCTTTCATCAGCTAATTGTGAATTCTAGACCATAATAATCTGATGAATTTCTCTGAAGTATAAATGCTAGGGATCTAAGTACAGTATTTAGGGTGTGTTTTTAGTTTCTACACTTTCTATCCCTTCCCCCTACCCAGCTCCACCCCCACCCCACCCCCCAAGTCAGTGGTTACAAGAACCAACCTAATGCGCTTAAGCCAAGTTTCTTTTCTTTCTTTTTTTTTTTTTTTATTCAAAATTGGCTGAGAATGAAAAGTTCTTTTAGCTCCACCTGTGTGTAACTTCCCACCTCACCCAGAGACTGTCCTGGCTCCACTGAAGGTTTTGGAACATGGTTCTCTTCCTCCTTTTTACTGTTTAATGTGTTCAGTGCTTTTTTTCTCTGGTTGAAATTAGCATCTTTGGGTCTGGACTGCTAATTTGGTTCACTTAAGAACTCGCCCAAATTCAGAATGTTCTTTTCTTCTCCAGAAGGGTTTTTATCTTTCCAGAAGAGAAAAACAACAACAACAACAAAAACCAACAAAAACTCCAACCTTGAAATTCAGTTAAAATTAACTCTTTAGGGCACAAACAAGGAGATAGAAATACTTTGAAATCAATCATGCCAAACGAGAAATAGACTCTTTTTCTGGAAAAAAACGCACTACCTGTTGTAGTTTCATCACTTACTTTGACTTGGAGGTTGCCATTTTGGGGAATCAAGTGAGTTTCTATTCTTCTCACTTCCTGCTTATATGAATAAGAAAAGCTAGAGACCTTCCCACCCCCGCCCAACTCTGTAGCTCCCTATTCAGGTGCATCTGCCAACTAATTAACACCTCCTTTGCAAGCTGTAAATTGGATGACAGATGCATATGAATGTGGAGCACACTGGGGAGTCTCTTGCTTTATATATAAATATAAATATATATATATACACACACATATATGTGTGCATATATGTATACATGTATATATAAAAATAGCTGTGTATATATATACATATAAGTATGTGTACACATATGTGTATATACACACGTGTATATGTGTATATGTTTCATACATACATTCATGAAAGGCAGGAAGTGAAATCAAGTAGGCTGATAGGAAATTCATTCTGGCAAAATGTCTTCCCTCGGGTTTTTTAAGAAGTTTTATGGGGTTTTTAATGTGAATTAAATGCTACTTATTTGGAGAAAAAGGATCATCCTTGTTTCCCAAGCATAATTTTATTTTTCCAGGATTTTTGACAGGTACATTGATATTACCCTATAAACAATCCTGAGAATAGAGTTACTAAGGTGGCTATATTTCTTAGGGTCTTTTGTCATGCCAATTAACCACTTTCCCTTTTCTAAAGCCCAAGATATGGACCAAATTTCTGAGCATGAAGTAGTATGGTTCAATCCCATTCTTGGTTATTTCCAGGTTTGGAATACAGGGTTCTCTTTGTATTTTTCAGGTCCAAGATCCTAGAGTACTTAAATATGTTTTAACTCTTAAAAAAAAAAAAAAATCCTTGACCAGTATTTCATAGTAGGTTGTGGTTAACTCTTTTTAGTGAGATAGAAAAACTTTAAGGGCAGTCCTGTTAATAGATTGAATATTTGTCATCTAGGGAGCACTGGATTTGGGATCAGAGGACCAAAATTGAAGTCATGGCTCTCTGGGGTAATAGTTATTCTATTTATTATATGTGACCCTGGGCAAGTCACTCAGCCTCCTTGATCTTCAGTTTTATCTTCTATAAAATGAGGAGATTAGACCACATGGTCACTAAGGTCCCTTCCTTATTATCTTTTTATCTTTTCTATATGTACCTAAGTCCAACTCTTCCTCTGGCTAGTACCTGTCCTCCTCCAACTTGATGCACTAGGACCAGCAACTGATTATCTTATAAAGAACTTGAAGTCCTCTGGTATGTTTCCATTACCTTCAGTTAAAGGTTATTCCATTCCATCTGTGGTCTATCTGCTTCCCTTATACTAGTCCTTTATCACCTGGAACTTCAGTTATCTCCCCAGCTACAATTTCTCCCATGATGCTCCAGTGGGACTTCTTTTAAGTCCCTTGTGCTAGTGTATCCAAGATGTTAAAGTTGTGGCCCTGCATGGGTATAATGGGTCTTCTAATACCTTCACCTCCACTGTTGTCTATTTCCCCCTCACTGATACAAACCGGCATTCTTAGCATGATTTTGTCCCCTTCACATTTTTATATCTGTCTAGTTCTGAACTTATTCTCTCAGATGGACCTACCTCTTATTTCCCATTAATGATAGAGCTGACCTAACAAATATATCTATCCTTCAGATAGTAGAGACTGGGCATCTCAGGCAGGAGTCTAATAAATTTTCCACCTCTTGGTAATGAGGCATTAGTTCTGCTTGATATCTCCTCCCTGGTCTTCTAGCTCATAGACTACATGTTTTATAATGGAACAGCTCTCAGCACAGTGCCTGGCACGTAGTAGGCACAACTAAATATTTGTTTCTTTCAACTTCCCCGGAAAGAACACTTAATTTACAGTTAGGACAGGTTCTACTTGTTGGAGGTTCCATCAGGGGAGCTAAGCAGGTATCTTACTAGACAATAAATAAGGTTCCACAGCCTCCTCAAACCCCCAACCTATTGACCCAGAAACTACTGCTACTCTTTCCCTTTTCACTATAATAGCTTAGCTCTCTGTCATAGCTGAGCTAGAACTAGGCAAGGCTTCCTCTCCTCTCATTCCTCAGCTCTTTGAAATATGACTTCCAACCTTACCACTCAACTGCAACTACTTTCTGTAAAATTACCAATTACCTTTTCTTAGTTTTCATTGTTCTTGATCTCTAAAGCATTTGTCATTTTTAAACTAACCTTTTCTTCTGCCTGGGTCACCTTTGAGTTATTAAGCCTCTGTTCTCTCTCCATTCACCTCCTACCTGTCTGACTGCTTTTTCTTAGTCTCCTTTGCTGAATGATCATCAATATCCCACCTCTTTTACTCTGGATATACACTAATATTCTATCCTTGGCTCTCTTCTCCCATTACATTTCCTCTCTTGGTGACCTCATCAGTTCCCAAGGGTTCAATTGTCTCAATGCAGATCACCCTCAGATAATCCTAGTCTCTCTCCTCAATTCAAGAACCGTATCATCAACTACCTATTAGACATTTACAATGGAATGTCCCATATACATCTAAAATTCAATATATTTTTAAAATAACTTATATTTCCTGCCAAACCTACCCTTCTTCCAAATTTCTCTATTTTTGTTGAAAGTATCACCATCCTTCCAGTCATGCAGGTTCCTAATCTTGGAGATATCCCCTACTCCTTACTCTCACCCCACATATCCAATCAATAAGTTGCCCAGCCTTGTCCATTTTATCTCTACTTCATCTCTTGAATCTGTCCCTTTCTTGCCACTCAGGTGACCACCACCCTGGTTCAGGATCTATCTCACCTGGACTATTGCAATAGCTTGCTAATTGGTCCCTCATTTTCCATTTTATTTAACACATGGCCACATTGCCCCTGAAAAGATTTTCCAGAAGTATAAGTCTGACCCACGGCAAAGATAGGAAGAAATGCACAGGAAGTTCTCATGTCTCAAGAAACCCCTGTTAAAAACCCCTCAGTGGCTCCCTCTTCCATCTGTTTCTTTTCTTTTTTTTCATCTCCCTCTTTTCTCCTTTATTTGCCATTTAAAGCTCTTCACAATCTCCTCCCTCTTTCTCCTTTTTTCAGATTTACTGCATATTGTTTCCCTTCACTCATTCAATGTGTGTTTTATACAAACTGCCTTGCTTGTTCTCCATCTATGCTATTAGATCTCCCATCTCCAGGTCTCTGCACTTACTGTCGCATCCCCCCTGCCCCCACCATGTATGAATACATTCTTCCAACTCTTAGAATCTTTGCAATCTGACTTCCAACCTTACCATTCAACTCAACTACTTTCTGTAAAATTACCAATCCATTCTTCCAACTCTTAGAATCACTAACTTCCTTCAGTGCTTAGTTCAAGATCTACTTCCTACATGTAGTTTATCCTGATTTTCACCCACCTAATGACTTTGTGCCACCTCTTCTAATTACTTTGTAAGTACGTTTTTATATATTATATTTACTCAATTGTGTGCCTGTTGCTTCCCCATTAATAGGACATAAACTCCTTGGGGGCAGGAATCATTTAACTTTTTGGTCTTTGTATCCTATTATTAGTGCCTAGCAACACTATTTGGAACATACAACAAGTCTTACAAATTCTTGATGAATGAATAAATGAATGAGTCTAAGCCTAACATCTTCTGAAACTTTGTGACCTAACACTTCAACTTTTTGAACTCTAGTTTCCTATTTTTTAAAAAAGAAGATATTGGATTAAAAGATAATCTCATGGGATAATAAAATTTAGAACGGAGGGGATATTAAAGGTTATCTTGTCCAATCCCCTTCTTTCACAGATAAGGAATGATACCACAAAAGTGAAATGGTTTACCCAATGTCCAACAGGTAGAAAATATTTAGGTCAGGATTCAAGATAAGGTGCAATTGGTTATCTTTCACTTTCCCAACATAACCAGGCCACCTCCTTTCCTCATATATTTGTCTAATGATATTCTTTAAGCTAATTTTCCTGTGTGGATTCTTCCAGGGCAATATGTTATAGCCAGACATGTTCTTCTCCATTGCCTTTTGGGTGACCCTCAAGTTTAAGTATCCTCAAGTAGCCCATGACTCATAGCCATATTGAATCATGTAAACATATGTAGCTTGGTAAGGGAGAAGAAAGCAGACTCATGAGTTCTGTTGTGACATATGCTTATATCAGAATACTGATGTTAAAAACATAAGTCTATGTTTTAGGGAGAAGGCTGGGGTTATTAAAGGCACTGTACTGTTTCTCAAAGGAAATACATCTTACTCTCTTCTTCCTTTTCAATTCCAACCCCACTTTATTTTGTTTGAAGTGTTTGTCCATTACGTTTTCCCACAAACATCCCTTTTCCAGACATTCCTAGATATGTTGAAGGCACCACAGTCTTCCAATAACCTAGATTTATTACCTTGGAGTCAGCCTCTCTCTCCCCAAACTCCCATATTCCATTTGTTGCCAAGTTTTATTGATTCTATCCCCATAACATCTCTCACATGCAGTCCCTTCTTTCCACTGACAGCCTCTTCCCTATTTCAGGCTCTTATCACCTCTTCTTATTCCTGAACTATTATAACAGCCTCCTACTTGACCTCTCTGCTTTCAGTTTCTCCTCTCTCCAATCTATCCTCCACATTAGTGCCAAACTGATATCCCTAAAATGTAGATTTTAATCATGTCACCTTACCTCCTCAAAATTCACCAGGGACCCCCTTTTTAATCTAAAATAAAATAATGACTCCTTAACTTAGTATTTAAATCAAGGACCAACATGGCTCCCACCCAACTTTCCAACCTTATATCATGATACTTTCATATATTCTCCATTTTAGTTGAACTGGACTGCTAGCTGTTCCCTGTACACAACATTCCATTTCCTATGTCCAGGGTTTTGGACAGGTAGACTCCATTGTCTGGATTCTTTACCTCTATTTTTTAGAATTCTTAGATTCCCTCAAAATTCATCTCAGGCACTATCTCCTACATGAGACCTTTCCTTATCCTTGTAGTTTTTAGTACTCTTTTCCCCTGAAAATAATTATTTTATTTCTTTTTTTGATAGTTCACATTTACTTCCTTATATAGAGTAGAATGTAGGATCTTTAAACACAAGAAGTATTTTCCTTATTTAGTGAATTGAATTGCATTGAAGTTACACAATTAGACCAATTTTATGATTAGCCCATTTAATTATTTGTCAGAATTTGGACAATAGACATCTTTCATTCATTTGGCTTTTCCTTTGGGGTTAGTGAAGACAAACTCCTTTGAGTAATCATGGATCTCATTTAACAAGCTCTGTAATGTTCCAGGGTTTTATATATGATATGAACACAATGTCATCTGCTAATTGTAACATCTGGAAGACCTCATCAACTGTGGGAAATACCTCTTTCATTTGGATTCTATTTGGGACATCTTCTGTGGAGGCAGTAAACACCTTTAGTGAGTACAGGTCTTCATACTTTATGCCTCATTTGATGTGAATAATTAGAAGGTCATCCACATTATCTGTGTCATTACATATTTCAAGGAGGCTTGTATGGGTTTTACAGAGACAAAGGAGACATCTCATTGGAGGAGAGCCAACATTTTGCTCTACAGGATTAAATGCTTTTAAAAAAAATCAACAAATATTAAAAACAATGGAATCTTTCATTCCCTTTCTCCTTTTGTCAGATGTATGTCTGTAAACATTTGTTTGACTGGCAAATGGCATTTGCAAAAGGTTCTGGTCTCTTTTTATATCTTTATCCAGGGTGTTCTCAATGCATATGACGATTATTCTCAAAATGACTCTTGTAGATATGGGAAAGTAGGCATTTGGTAGTTGTTGATATTTTCTTAGTTGCCTTTTTATTTTGATGTTAAAAAGGTTCAAGGTTTTTTCAAAGCATTTGATGTCCTCACTTTCAGTTATATTGAAAACTGTTCATCTCTTAATATTCTCAAAATTTCATCCTTTCCAACACACCCCCTCCTCCATGTAGATGTCATCTAGGCATGTAAACTTTTCCCCTTTGTTCTCTTTTATTTTTCCATGTAGTCTACTGGGAATTATGATGTTAAAGCAGAAATATAATGGTTTGATGGTCATTGATGGAAAAAAGTTTAGTGTAGAAATGCTGATAAATCTTTTCCATTTTTCCTGTTATCCTCTTAGTTTCCTGTTTAAAGCAGAAAAATAATTAGAAGTTTATTGACTAATTAAATACTTTCAGGATAGCCTGGCTTGTTTGGTTCACCTGCCATGCTCTCTGGAAATTTGTTTTTCTTTCCATTGCTTCCCACCTTTTTACAAGGTGATACTATGCATAATCTTCTACTATATTCTACTATTGATGAGCTTGTTGTCTAAACTGGTATTGCACTTGCATTCCATATTTTTCCACTTGGCAAGGAGATTAAGTGTTCACTGGTTTAAACAGTTTCTGTTCTTTTGATCTCCTCATTGTAGTAATTGATTTACATTGAATAAACTTCCTTAGGAAATGGTAATAGGCCTTGTGTCACTATCTATTGTTTTCCCTATTTGCAGGCATAGATGGTCTATTTAAATAGGTCTGACTGGAGATGCCTCATTTGCACACTATAACTACTCCTATTAAATTCTTTATTCCAATTTAATATTGATTTTAATCTTTGTTCTAAACCAATAGTTCAGCTATATACTGAAAACTGAGTAGAAAATGACTACTACATCAGTAAGCACTCACTTCTTATCAGTTAAAATATCACCAATGTGTTTTGTGTATGTGTGTTGTAATTTGTTTTCTTCATGTCCAGGGACTTACAGCTTTCCTCTTAAAGAAAGTTTTCAAGATATGTTGACGTCAGATTTCTGTCCTATTTGCCTTTGGTCTCTAATCTTGTTTTATTCTTCAGCCATGCTTTCTAATGCTTTTGGGGGGCACAGGGTGGGGAAGCAGGGGAAGGCAGTCCTTTCCTTAATCCTCACATTTGCATTAAATTTACCAAGTCTTAAAATACATATTAGTTTCATTCAAAAGGTCTTACTGAGTTGTCTGTAGAATTTCCCTACCGCTTCATATCTACAACAGATTTGAAAATTTCTTTTTTTTTTTTTTTTTTTTTTTTTTTTTTTTTTTTTTAGTGAGGCAATTGGGGTTAAGTGACTTGCCCAGGGTCAAACAGCTAGTAAGTGTTAAGTGTCTGAGGCCGGATTTGAACTCAGGTACTCCTGACTCCAGGGCCGGTGCTCTATCCACTGCGCCACCTAGCTGCCCCAACAGATTTGAAAATAAGTTGAATGATTTTCATTAAAAACATTTTGAAAATGCTTGTAATCAATAGTGCAGTAAGATATGACCAAGTTCCTCATGAGATGATGTTTCTTATGTCCTTTGAACAAACCTCATATATTTGCCTAAGGAGAGCCAGTGAATTAGCCTTCCATTTCAGGGCAACTTTCTTTTGTCTTCTGGTTTCATTTAGAGTAACAAGGTTAAGACTGATATGCTTCTCTTACTAATACCTTTACCTATTGACCAATGGGCAAGTGTCTCATTCAGAGGGCAAGGTACCTTCAGAGTACCAACAGTTCATTTAATTTGAAAGGTCTTATTAAATTTTTGTAGTTAATATTTATAATTGATAAAAACAATTGTGATTCTTAACTGCTGCCTCTTTTCTGCCACTCTGCCCCACTCTGCCAATATTCCTGCAAAAGCAGAAGAGGATGACATACAACTCAGGCTATATGGCATTTGTCTTTGTTTCATGGGTTTCCTTGGTCAATTAATTCATCACAAAGTGACCAGTCTGGTATCCAAATGAACTTAGGTTGGTCCTTAGAAAGTAGATATAAAGGGGCAGCTAGGTGGCACAGTGGATAGAGCACTGGCCCTGGAGTCAGGAGGACCTGAGTTCAAATCTGGCCTCAGACACTTAACACTTACTAGCTGTGTGACCCTGGGCAAGTCACTTAACCCCATTTGCCTCACTAAAAAAACAAAAACAAAAACAAAAAACAAAAGTAGATATAACCTGCTGCCATGATTGTACTCAAATGTACTTCACACGTGGAAAGGCTCTATAAGCATAGCAATCAAGAAGTTAAGGTCACTTCAAGGCCCACAGTGAGACATCACAAAAACAATGTCAACCTATTTTTATATGGCATTTTAACATTTGTAAGCATGTTCTCATTTGAGCCTCATAACCAGTCTCTAAGGTAGATGTTCTACATCTTTTGTGTGTGCTGGACCTCACTGGCACCTCTGATGAAACCTATAGGACCCTTCTGAGGATAATGTTGTAATGGGGGAAATGGGGTATGGGTTGGGGTTCTTAGGAATTCTTCTTTAAAGAATTACACCCTCTTGCACACAAAAGTAGTATAAAAGAAAATGTATAGGACTACAAAAGAAACCAAATAAATTGAAATATAGCTATCAAAGTATTATAAAACAACAAGTTTAGGGACCCCAGGTTAAGAACCCTTGTTCTACTTAGGTACTATTATCCCCATTTTATAGTAGAGGAAACTGAAGCTAAGAGTTAATATTAGTCAATCAACAAAGATTTATTAAGCACTTACTAGGTTCCTGGTCCCATGCTAAATGCTAGAGATACCAAGAAAGACAAAGACAGTCTTGCCCTTAAAGAGTTTACACTTTAATGTGGGAGATAATATGTAGATAACTAGGAACATAAGATATATACAGAACAAATGAAAGACAATCTCAGCAGGACCAGGAAAGGCCTCAAGAAGAATATATGATGTGAATAGTTACAGAAAGAAGCCAAGGAAAGTAAGAGGTAGAGTTGGGGAAGGAGGGTAGAATATTCTATGCATATAGGATGGTTGTGGTCATTTAAATAGTGATTTTAAGATGGCAGGTTTGAATCGAGGTTTTCTCGATTCCAAATGCAACACTAGCAATAGGTCATGATGAGTAGGACTTTGTGAAGCCAACCTACTTTGTATTTCTCTATGTATCCATTTTCATAGTAAATGATTGACATTTAATTTCAAGGTTTATTATTTAATGAGTCAAATTCCATTACCTTTGTAGATAAAAGGTTTATCCTATTGATTCTTTAATAAGTAGATTTGACTGGTGTTTAACAATGAAGTTCATTTGTTTTTCCTTATTTCTCTAACCATAAACTGGAAGGGTGGCAGTGCTCTTACTCTTATAACCTGCTAATCTGTCTAATTATACTATTTGTATTTGATTGGTTATATTTTTTGGAGCATGGAAGAAGGATGCATAGATTTCAAAACCCAAATAATTACACCTCAGTCACAAATCCAAATTAAACAGAAAATTCTAATAAAATTTCTAAACATTTGAGTAAAGTGTGATTGCTCACAATTATATGGTGCTTTAAGATTTAGGGATCCACAAAATACTAAAAGAACCAGAGATAGACACCCAACATACTGTTAGATGTGTCCTTTTAGAGGGTTTCTGGGAAGACATGAACATTAATGGCATGGAATAAAAAGGTATGATCTGTGTTTGTAAAGGGAGTGTCCATTTCTATGAAATCATGTATCAGCCAGAAGCACAGAATCAGTGTATTTTTACAGTTATAAGGGATGTTAGTTTCCATCTATTCCAACTCTTCCCTACTGAAATATTGAAGTTTTTAATTTAACAAAACACTTCACAGAGATGATGGTATTTGATCCTCTGTGAGGAAGCTAGTAAAACATCATTACTGCTGTTTTACAGATGAGGAAATTGATGCTCAACTGTACTAGCTAATAAAGTTGTTATTTTAAACTATCTATCTGTCTATCTATACATATATAGATAGATATCTATACACACACACACACACATACACTTACATGTACACATACATATACACATACACATTTGAATGGACTCAAAATAAAACCCCGAAAAGTATTTTTCTGTTTGTCTCTCTCCCTTTACTTGTACCTGTTCCCATCCCACCACTCACAATTTTTCTAATACTTTGAAACAGTAACCACTCTGTCAGCAAAACATGTTTAATTTTTAAAAGGCCAACTAAGATTAAATTAAAAGTCCACTGGATGACATAAGAAGAGTATAAGATTAGTTAATTCTTACTTCTTCATTTCATCTATTTCCTTTGCCTTCTTATTTTTGTATAATGTCAATATCCCCTATTCTGGTTTGAGAGGGCTGTTTGTCAATCTATTTGTCAATACATCCATGACCCTGTGGGAAGACAGCAGGAGACAATTGCAGATAAAGGAGTTGCTTGGTCCCTTGGAATAAAGATGCATAAGTGCCAAACATGAAATTTGATACCACCCTAAATCATGTGTAAATTGTTGTTTGTATTTATCTTACAAATAGACCCAACTTCACTTAAAGTAATATTTTCTGTAAAATATTGAAGAACTGCTAAAAGAAAGAAGAAATGTTAAGCAATACCTTCTTGCTGTAAATTTGCGATGCTATGATCCTGATCTAGAGTCTAATCAATGCTGCCACTGGTAGTTGAACAAATCAAGGTATAACACTGATACTTAGTAAATCAGGATTGGAATATCAAAGATGAATAAAAGTTGCCAAGGATGGCAATTAACTAGGAACCAAAACTTGGAAAAATTCTGCTGACCCTATTTTCCCTATTATAGAAATAACTCAAGTTTAACTCAGTTATATAATATTTTGTCCTTTACAAAGTGTTTTACTCACAACAACACAGCCTTGAAGAATATGACTCCTGGCAGTAGAGAACAGAGCCAGTTATGGATTCAAGCGAGAATTAGACATGGAAGTTATGCATTAAGCTAAAAGGAGGAACAGGCCAAAGAGCCCAGATAATTAACCTGCCTAGGATATCACAGGAAGATAAAGGATATGGGGGAGGTTGCCTTGTTTTTATGTGTACCCTACAATTGAATGCCTTCCCACTAATATATTCTGTGTATGTACCCATTATTCCTATTGATGTCATGTGTATTAAGAGCAAAATATGCTTTAGTTTTATGGAGATGATGTTTATGGGGATTAATGTTCTATGCTTTATTGGTAATTTGCTTTGCTTTGAGCAATTTTTGTCTGCTGACTCACTGAAATGAAAGCATACTAATAAGGGTTCATGATCACCTATAATTAGAGGAGTAAGAATCCACAGAGTATCTTGAACCAGGAAGTAGTCACCCTCCTAGGACCCAACCTAGGAGGTCAAGTTGAAGGAGAGGCCAGAAAGAAAATTACACTGTGAACTTACTTTTAAACAACTTTAGAGGTTATACCACACTTTCCAAACAACCCTATGAGGTTGGTGGAATATTATTACAGATGAGGAAACTGAGACTCTAAAGAACAAGGTAGTGAGTTGGCCAATGTTTTACAGCTATTCAATTAAATGCAATCTAGCAAATGTTTGTTGACCATTTAATAAGTAGTAGAACTGGAACTCAAACCATAGGTCATATATTTAGGGTTTGAAGAGACCTTGAAGGTTACCTAATCCAATGCTCTTCATTTCACAGATGAGGAAAGTGAAGCTAAAGGAGTTTATTTGCCTCACCTAGCATCACAAAATTAGCAAATGTCTGAGGCAAGATTTGAGCTTAAATCTTCCTAACTTCAATTCCAGAGCTTTGATACCCACTGCACTACTTAGCTGCCTCACTCTGGTCTACTAGTTCAGAACTTTTTTCTCTTCTGAGATGATCCTGAAAACCCAGCCATTGTATATCTAACAATGTCTGTTTTTTACTTTTCTTCATCATGTCCTCATAGGCTCTTTACCTTCTTTCTATGTTAGGTTTCAGTGAAATATTTTTGACTCTCTGAGAGCTTGGGTTCTGATCTATTGAAAGGACTTGAACCCATAGAGTATGAAAAGTAAAGAATTCCATTGAATTTTTCTTCTTGGGAATCCACTCATTGTACTTTCCTCTTGGCTTTCAATTAGGCTAGGCATAAGGTTGGCATGTCCCAGTGACTTCAAAGCTGAGCTGGAGATCTGAGCAGAGAACACAAAAAGGAGTTCTTTGTCACAGTTCAACGAACAGGTCCTTCTTGTTTGTGAATCATTAATGACACTGACTACCAGGCAAATATACTTTGGCAGTAAATCTATAAGGTGGCATGGGAAGATGTGGTACAATGGTTTTCATATCTAACTTGAAAATGAATACAGTAATGTTAGGAAGTAGGACAAGCCAAGGGAGAAATTAATCTTGAGGCTTGAGAGAGTGTTATGGTAGAAGTTCTTGGGAAACAAGCACCTTTCATTTAGGGCTCCAAAAAAAGAGTGGGACAGCCAAAATGACATATTTACTTCTCCCCGTGCACAGCATTCCATCACCCATCAACGTGCCTTTGCATGGATGGTCTGTATGTCTAGAAAGCATTCCTTTCCCACTTCTATCTCTTAGCATCCCTAGGTTCCTTCAAGGTTTAGCTAAATGTTTTACGTTCAAAATAAGCCTTTGCTTGTGCTTCTCTACTACCTTCAGGATCAAATATAAATTCCTCTGGCATTCAAATGCCCTCTTAACATGTCCCCTTCCTATCTTTACAAGTCTTCTTACATCTTATACATCCCTGCATTCTCCTAAATCTAGTGATACTGATTTTCTTACTATTCATTGCACAAAATATTCCATCTCCCGACTCTGGGCATTTTCACTGTCTCCCATGCCTGAAGTTCTATTCTTCACTTTTGCTTCTAGACTTCCCTGGCTTCTTTCAATTCTTGTAAAAAAATTCTACCTCTACAAGAAGCCTTTCTTCCTGTTCCTTAATGCAAGAACCTTCCCTCTATTGATTATATCTAATTATTTTGTGTGTATACACACACTATCTTGGCTTGTCCCATTTCCCATAATCACTGCATTCATTTTCAAGTTAGAAATGAAAACCATTATACTCTGTTCCTATGCCAAATATATGCATATATATATATATATGTACATATATACATACCTACACACATATATGTATATCTGTATATAGTATGTGATTGGTTTCATGTTTGTTTCCTCCATTGAATTGTGAGTTCACTCTCTTGTGACATTCTTTGTATCCCCAGTGCTTTGCAGTGTCTGGCACATAGCAGGCACTTAATAAATACTTGTAGACTGATATAATTTACCTCTGTAAATGAAGAAGGTGCAGTTCAATGGGAAAATGATTGGTATTGGAGTCAGAGGGTCTTAGATCAGATTTCATTTCCCTTAGTATCTGTTTAACCTTGAGCAAGTTACAACTTCTCTGGGCCTCATTTTTTTTCATCTATAAAATTTATTGGTTAGACTAGATGTTTTCTAAATTCCCTTCAATCAATGATACTAGGCTGTTTCATCCCAATAGAATTTAAGATCCTTGAGGATAGGGAGTGTTCAATGTTTACCTCCATTATTGTAATATTAATAACAATAATAGCTGCTATTTATATAGCGCGTCAAGGTTTGTAAAGCATTTTACTTGATATCATTAGATTCTCACAACATTTTGAGGGTAGGTGCTATTATTAACTCCATTTTACAGATGGAGAAACTTAATGCTAAGGTAAGGTGATTTTCCCAGGATCACACAGCTAGTACACATCTGAGGTAGGATTTTGAACATGGATCTTCCTGGCTCCAACTTTAATACCCTATACGATGCATCACCTAGCTGCTTTTGCATCCTCATTACCTACCTAGGATAGTACCTCCCACATAGAAGCCATTTAAGTGCTGAATGAATGAATGAATGAATGAATGAATGAATGAATGAATGAAGTGACAGTGCCTATAGTAATACTTATGGAATATAAACACTGAATTTTAGAACTGAAAAGGATTTTGGAGATCATCTAAGAGATGGGAATTGACTTCCCTAAGGTGAACAATGAAATAATGACCAAGTAAGAATTAGATACCATGCCTCCTAGTTCTCAGGCTCATGTTCTTTGAACTACACTATGTTTCTATAATGTGTGTGAGCTGGGATACTAACCACATCCCATTCAAAAACAAAGCCCAATTTAGGTAATCCAGGATCTAATGCAAAAGCGAACATATATTAAGGACTTAGGCAACTTCCAGGGAGAGTTCTAGCATTCTCTTATTTGTTTCTTTGGGGTCTGTCCTCTAAAAAGGCAGAACAGCCTACTTTGTCTATGATTCAGGCTCTTTTGGCTAAAGCTTTTCAGAGGGACTTTTCTACTGTCCAAGATCAGTCATCTTTTCACTATACTTTGCTGCCTTTTCAAATGAATGACTTAGAGAACTTTCAAGTGTGGATGTATTGGCATGGAAGGACCTTACCCAAGGAGGTCTTTGAATTATGGAATATTGTTTAAATTTTTCTAGCTAATTTTTCATAATCTAGTTTAACTGGTTTTCCATCATATTTGAGGGCATCTTTGACTGACTAAAACTTCCTTTACCACTAGCCAACTTATAACAAGAGAATGAGACGGAATAAACATATTGTTATTGGGATAAATGTCACTGGCCTTGTGATAGAAGTTCTTTGATGGAATGATTATGATGCTTTTAAAATCACTCCAACTTGCAGGTAGCTCAGCGATATGTACAAATGGAAAAAAGTAACTATCATTTGGCAATAAAACTGAAGAACCAAGGTAGATTAGAAGAATTATCAGGGGCTTTTACATTTGTAAAGGGCTCTGCTATCGAGAGCTATGTGGTACACTATATCCTGTGTGAGGCAATGCACCATATTATGTAGCTATTTACTGTGAGGGGTCATATTGTATAGTTCAATGGGTCATACTATACAGATGTTTAGTATTGTGCACAGAGCAAAGCCAAACCAGGAAACATATAGATTTTTCAAAATGACAATGTATTATGTTATTTTAAAAGTACAAGACTACAACAAATGCTCAAACCATTTGCTGTCTGACAAGCTTCAATGTGTTGAATGATGTGGCATTCCTTAAGGTTTTTTGTTTTCCCTTGGATTAATTTAGCACTTTCATCATTTAATGTCCTTTACAGGGTAAGGGTTCTATGATCTGTGATTTCAGGTCTCTCAAATCCTCTAGTATGGGCACAACTGAGAAGACTCAGAACATGCTGTTATGGATACAGCTCTCGCTCCCCTTGTGTTGTTGTGCCATCAAAATCTAACCTATCGCTATATATTATGCCTTATGGCCTCCAGCAGTTTTACATATAAACCACCTAATTGATCCAACAATCAGCTTTTAATACACATTTGTTAATGGTACTAGGCACTAAAGATATGAATACAAAAGTAATATAGTTCCTGCCTTCAAGGAGCTTATATTCTTCTGGGGAATACAATATTTCATAGATTGGCAAATATATACAAATTAAATTAAGTGATGGGGAAGAAGCCTAAAAAGTGGAGGAATCATGAAAGGATTTTTGAAGATTTCAGGATATTCTTCTACACACACACACACACACACACACACACACACACGAAAAATATGTGCATACACAAAAACATCCATCCATCTGTACACACATGTACATGCATACATATATATACACACGCAGAAAACCAATCAAGTAACCAGATTGCCCAGAACAGTACTGCTCCACCTCAGAGGGGTCTCACCTGTCCCTCTCTATCCCCCTCTTCCCCTTACTGTCAATTCAATCAGCTCTGCTATGAAGACTATTTCATATTGGCCTAGCTTGTATAAGTTCCCTAAAGGTAGCCTTGGGGGAGTTGGGGAGAGACCAGTGTCCTTGTCAAGATTATTGACAACTGCTTTTGCCTTCTTGCCCCACAGAACAATAGTCCTTCTTCCTTGGTTGTGGAAACAAGTAATAATTTAATGTCATTTGGCCATCTGCTATACTCTTTCCATCTCCAATGACAGGTCAGCTAACCTAGATGTACAGATAGACTACTGTGTCTACTACATTTTGTATCAAATTCCATGTAAATCACAAGTAACAAGATGGTAAAGTTTTTTATTTCTTTTTTAGCTCTTTATTTCATGTTTGGTTAATTTTGGTGTTTTATAGTTTAATATTTATTCATATTTTAATATTTACATTGAATAATTTATAAGTACATTTATATTTTTATATTTTAGGTAATTTATAGTTATTTAGTCACTTTAAATTCCCAGTTTCAATGACATATAATTGGTTATTGTAGTTTCCATTAATTTTCTTTATTTCCTCTTTTTTGTGATTTAATAATTTAACTTTCCTTTCCTTTGAATTGTCTGCTTCATGGTTTATCAGTTTTGTCTTTAAAAAAAGTTCTTGGTTTTATTTATTGGTTCTACAATAGATTTAATGTTTTGTTGGAATTTTTTATTTTTAATACATTTTATTTTCTCCCAATTACATGTAAAAACAATTTTTAACATTCTGATTTTTGTTTAGATTTTGAGTTTAATATTTTCTTCCTCTCTCCATTTCTCTCCCCTCCCCCAGATGGTAAGCAATTTGATTTAGGTTATACATGTGTAGTCATGCAAAACACATTTTGATATTAATCATGTTGTACAAGAAAACACAAACAAAAAAAGTGAAAAATAGTATGCTTTGATCTGCATTCAGACTCCATCAAGTTCTTTCTCTGAAGGTGATAGCATTTTTCATCAAAAGTTCCAAAAGTTCGTTGGAATTGTCTTTGATAATTGTAAAGCTGAGAATAGCTAAATCATTCATAGTTGATCCTTATGCAATACTGATGTTACCATATACAATGTTTTCCTGGTTCTGTTCATTTCATTTTACATCAGTTCATTTAAGTCTTTCCAGGTTTTTCTGATGTCATACTGCCTGTCAAATAGTATTCCAGTACAATCATATACCACAACTTGTTCAGTCATTCCCCAATTGATTAGCATCCTATAAATGTCCAATTCTTTGCCACTCAAATAAAAGCTGCTATATATATTTTGTAAATATAAGTCCTTTCCCCAGTTTATTAAAATTCTTTGGGATACAGACCTAGTAGTAGTATTATGTGTCACAGGGTATGCACAGTTTTGTAGCCTTTGGGCATAATTCCCAATTGCTCTCCAGAATGGTTGGATCAGTTCACAACTCCACTGACTATGCATTAGTGCCTCTATTTTTCCACGTTCCCTCCAACATTTATTATTTTTTTCTGTCATATTAGCTAATTTTATAGGTGTGGGGTGATACCTCAGAGTTGTTTTAATGTACATTTCTCTAATCGATAGTCATTTAGAGCATTTTTCCTGTGACTATAGATAGCTTTCATTTCCTTTTTTGAAAACTGCCTGTCAATATCCTTTGACCATTTATCAATTGAATAATGACTTGTATTCTTTTATTAATAAATAAAAATATTTCATTATTTTCCTGTTACAAATAAGGATAGTTTTCAACATAGGATTTTTAGTTCCAAATTTTTCTGCCACTCTCCCTTCCCTCCTCCCTCCCCAAGATGGAAAGCATTCTGATATAGGTTATATGTGTGCAATCACATTAAACATATTTCTGCATTAGTCATCTTGTGAAAGAAGAATCAGAACACAAGGGAAAAACCTCAAAAAAGAAGAGAAAAAAACCAACCCCAAAGTAGAAACAGTATGGTTCAATCTGCATTCATAATCCACAGTGTGTTGTTTGTTTTTTTTTTTTTTTCCTGGATGTTGAAAGCACTCTCTATCATGAGTTCTTTGAAATTGTCTTGGATCATTGCACTGCTCAGAGGAGCCAAGTCTATCACCATTGTTCATCACACAATGTTGCTGTTACTGTGTACAATGTTCTCCTGTTTCTGATCCTTTCAGTCAGCATCATTTCATGTAAGTCCTTACAGATTTTTCGGAACTCCTCCTGCTCTTTGTTTCTTACAGCACAATAGTATTCCATTACATTCATATACCACAAATTGTTTAGCCATTCCCCAATTGATGGGCATTCCCTTGATTTACAATTCTTTGCTACCACAAAGAGAGCTGGTATAAATATTTTTGTACATGTAGGTCCTTTTCCTTCTTCTATAATCTCTTTGGGATACAGACCTAGCAGTGGTACCACTGGATCAAAGGGTATGAACAGTCCCTTAGCCCTTTGGGCATAGTTCCAAATTGCTCTCCAAAATGGTTGGATCAGTTCCAGCAGTCCTTCCACACTGCTTCAAGCTAAATGGCTAGCATCACCCAAATCCATTGGTTCACTGGATTTGAGGGTGGTCCTATGTTGACGTCAGAGTCCACAGCTTCTGAGAACAATACCCTCTTGAGGGCCAGGCAGGTGTGGTTTCAATTCAATTAACTTTAAGTAAGTTAATTAGCAAAGTCAGTCAAGCTCAGTCAATCCAATCCATCCAATCAATCTGGGGCCTTTGGGTGTTGGCAAAGCACATTATTTTCTTACATAATTTCTCTTTTGATTTTTCAGGATTTCTAATTGAGTATTTAATTTGGGATTTTTAATTTGTTCTTTTTCTAGCTTTTTTTAGTTGCATGCCCAATTCATTGATGTCCTCATTTTCTTTTTTTATTCATGTAAGCATTTAGAAAATAAAAACTTTTCCCTAAGCACTGCTTTGGCTACATCCAATAGGTTTTGGTATGTTATCTCATTTTTGTCATTCTCTTGGATGAAGTTATTGATTGTTTCTATGATTTGTTTTTGACCCACTCATTCTTTAGGATGAGATTATTTAATTTCCAATTAATTTTCAGTCTACCTTTCCATGGCTCTTTACTACATGTAATTTTTATTGCATCATGATCTGAGGAGGATGCATTTACTATTTCTGCCTTGCTACATTTGGCTATGTGGTTTTTCTGACTTAATACATGGTCAGTTTTTTATTATGTGCCATGTACCACTGAGAAAAAGGTATATTCCTTTATATCCTCATTCAGTTTTCTCCAGATATCTATCATATCTAAGTTTTCTAACATTCTATTCAGCTCTTTAACTTCTTTCTTATTTATTTTGCAGTTAGATTTATCTAATTCTGAGAGGGGGAGGTTCAGATATATTCCCTCTTATAACTAATTTAACTTCTCCCCTAAGAATTTGGATGTTATACCACTTGTTGCATACATGTTTTTTTATTGATATTATTTCATTATCAATTGTATTTTTATCAAGATGTAGTTTGCTTCCTTATCTCTTTTAATTATATCTAATTTTGCCTTTTCTTTGTCTGAGAGAAGAATTGCTACCCCTGCTTTTTTTTTTTTACTTCAGCTGAAGGATAATATATTTTGCTCCAATCTTTTACCTTTACTCTGTATGTATCTCTGCTTCAAATGTGTTTCCTGTAAACAACATATTGTAGGATTCTCATTTTTAATTCACTTCCATTTTATGGGAGAGTTCATCCCATTCACAGTTAAGATTATTAACTGCTTATTTCTCTCCATCCTCTTTTCCTCTTTGAACTTTTATTCCTTCTTTCAACCAATTTCTCCTAACCAATGTTTTGGTTCTGACCATTGCCTCCCTCAATCTGCTCTCCCTTTTATCAGCTGTACTTCCTTTTCTTATCCCATTTTTCCCCTTCCCCTTTAGCTTCCTTAAAGAGTAAGCTAAGTTTCTTTATAAAAATGGGAGTGTATGCAATTCCCTCACTGAACCATATCTGATAAGAGTAAGATTGAAACAATGCTCACCCTTCCCTTATTTCCCTTTATTGTAATGGGTTCTTTTTGTGCCTCTTCATATGGTGTAATTAATCCTATTCCACCTCCCTCTTCTTTTACTCCCCCTAGTCTCCCTTTATTCTGCTCCCTAAGTTTCTTTATATCATCAAATCAAAGTCAAATTAATAACAATACCTTAATAGAGATACAGATCCCAAGAGTTAAAAGTATTATCCTCCCCCATAGGGATGTAAGCAGTTTAACCTCACTGAATAACCTTCCCCACCCCTCACCTTATTTACCTCTTTATACTTCTCTTGAGTCTTGTATTTGGAGATAAAATTTTCTGTTCAGTTCTGGTCTTTTTCACTGGAAGCCTTGGAAGTTCCCCATTTCATTGAATGTCCATTTGTTCCCCTGAAAGACAATATTCAGTTTTGCTGGGTAGTTGATTATGGGTTGTAATCCAAGTTCCTTTGCCTTCTGGAATATCATATTACAAACCCTGTGATCCTTTAATGTTTTTTGTTTTTTGGTTTTTGGTTTTTTTTTGGTGAGGCAATTGGGGTTAAGTGACTTGCCCAGGGTCACACAGCTAGTAAGTGTTAAGTGTCTGAGGCCAGATTTGAACTCAGGTACTTCTGAATCTAAGGCCAGTGCTCTATCCACTGTGCCACCTAGCCACCCCATGATCCTTTAATGTTGAAGCTGCCAGGTTTTGTGCAATCCTGACTGTGGCTCTATGATATTTAAATTGTTTCTTTCTGGCTGCTTGGAATATTTTCTCCTGCACCTGATAATTCTGGAGTTTGGCTACAATATTCCTTGAAGTTTTCCTTTTGGGGTCTCTTTCATAATTTCATGATTTTATCCTCTGATTCTACAATTTCAGGACAATTTTCCTTGATAATTTCCTGGAATATGGTGTCTAGACTCTTTTCTTGATTGTGGCTTTCAGGTAGTCCAATAATTCTTAGATTATCTCTCCTGGATATATTTTCCAGGTCACTTGTTTTTCCAATGCAATATTTCACATTTTCTTCTATTTTATCAGTCTTTTGTTTCTGCTTCACAGATTCTTGGTGTCTCATGGATACCATCTGACCAATTTAATTTTTAAGGTATTATTTTCCTCAGTAAACTTTTGCACCTCTTTTTCCATTTGGCCATTCTTTTCTCCCATTTGTCTAATTTTTTTTCTCATTTGGCCAATTGTATTTTTTAGGAATTGTTTTCCTCAGTCAATTTTTGTGTTTCTTTTTCCAGCATAACTCTCATTTCTCTCATTTCCTTTTTTTCTTTCTGAATAGAATTTTTAGTTTAAAAAATATATGTAAAAAAAATTTTGACATAAATTTTTTAAAACTTCGTGTTCCAACTTCTCTTTCTCCATCCCTTCCCACCCTCTATCCACAAGAACTCTAGCAATTTTAAATAAGTTATACATGAGTAGTCATGGAAAACATTCCCACATTAGCTAGGTTGTAGTGAAAACAGTCAAAAAACAAAACTTCAGATTAAGGAATTGTCAAAAACAAAAAAAAAATTAAATTTGTTTCTATGTGTTTTCAGATACTATTGGTTCTTTCTCTGTAAATTGATTGCCATTTTCATAAGTTCTTCAGGGTTATATTGGATTACTGCCTTGCTGAATATAACCGCATGCTTCCCAGCAGATCATTTTACATGATTGCTGTAATTTTGTATATAGTACATTTCACTCTGCTTTACTTCATGTAGGTCTTTCCAGGTTTTTCTGATAGTATTCTGTACATCATAACCTGTATATAGTACCTTAAATTTGACAAAGAATTTTCTTCATATTAGCCCAGCAAACTAGGTACCATACATTTTGCCATTATAATCAATCATCATAACTATTTACCTCCATCATATTCCCTTCCAATGATATTTACTCTATTTTTATCTTCTTTTAACCTATTCCTCCTTAAAAGTGTTTTACTTCTGACTGTCCCCTCCCCTGTTCTTCACTCCCTTTTTTCACCCTTCCCTCTTTATCCTCTTCCCCTACTACTTTCCTGTAGGGTTAAATAGATTACTCCTCCCAATTGGGTGTGAATGTTATTCCCTCCTGGAGCCCATTCTGATGAGATTGAGGTCTTGGAGCTTATTCTGTGTTCTAAATTTTTCTTCCTCCCTCCCTCCCTATGAAATCAAGCAATTCAATATGTCATACTTGTGCAGTTATGCAGAACATCTTCACCTTACTCAAAAGTGTTTTGCTTTTTACTGCTCTCTCCCCCAATCTGCCCTTCAATCCTTCCTCTCCTCTTCCCTGCCCCCTTATTTCCCTCCCCTCCCTCAGGGAAAAATATATTACTATACCTACTTGAGTGTGTATGTTATTCCCTCTTTGAGCCAATTTTGATAATATTAAGTTTCACTTACTCCTCCACTCCTTCTGCATCTTTCCCTCCATCTATAAGCTTTTTTCTTGTTTCCTTCATGTGAACTACCTCTCCCTAGACTCTCTCTCCCCTTCCTCTTCCCCCAGTCTATTCCTCCTACACCTTAACCCTATTTTAAAGATGTCACCATGATTAGGTAGGTGGCACAGTGGACAAAGCACCAGCCCTGGACCCAGGAGACCCCAAGCCCAAATCCGGTCTCAGAAACAAGACACCCTACTCTGTTTGCCTCACAAAGAACAAAACATAAATGCTTTACATATATCATCCCTTCATATTCAGTTCAGACTTGTGTCTTCTGTGAATTCCTTACTGAGAAAGTTCTTATGAGTTCTAAGTATTATCTTCCTATGTAGGAATGTAAACAGTTTGATCTTCTAATATCCCTCATGTTTACCTCTTTATGCTTCTCCAGGGTCTTGTATTTTAAAGTCAAATTTTCTATTCAGTTCAGGCCTTTTTATGACAAATGCCTGAAAGTCCTCTTTTCCATTGAAATTCCACTTTTTTCTCTGAAAGAGTATAGTAAAATTTTGCTGGGTACATGATTCTTGGCTGTAGTCCCAGTTCCTTTGTGCTCTGGAATATCATATTCCATGCCCTCTGATCCTTTAATGTAGATGCCGGTAGATCCTGTTTTAGCCTTATTGGAGCTCCATAGTGTTTGAATTCCTTTTTTCTAGTTGTTTTCAGTATTTTCTCCTTGACCTGGGAGTTCTGGAATTTGGCTATGATATTCCTGGAGGTTTCTCTTTTGGGATCTCTTTCAGAAGGTGATCAGTGGATTCTTTCAACTCTCATTTCTTTTTTCATTTTTTCTTCTACCTCTCTCCTTTGGTTTTTAAAAGCCTTTTTGAGCTCTCCAAAGAAGGTTTTTTTGGACTTGAGACAAGATCATCATCCCACTTGAGTCTTCACTTGTCGGCATGTTGACAAACTCATCTGAATTTGAGTTTTGGTTTTCCCTTTCATCATAGAAGCTCTCAGTGGTAAGGGTTCTTTTTGTTTCTTACACATGTTGTAGCCTATTTTTAAACTTATAAATTTGAAGTCAGCTTCTGGGGCATAGGGGTCACTGTTGCAAGCTTCTTACTGCTCTCAGCTTCTCCACTCTCAGCTGTGTTGACCTGCAGCTGTTTTGAACTTTCGCCTGAGCTAAGCTGGGCCAGGCTGTCCCAGGCCAAGGTGGGCTGAGTCATCCTCCCCTTTTACCTAGTTGAGAAAGACCTTTCCTGAAGTCTTCTAAATTATCTCAAGTAGGAGGATTGTGTCTCTCTGTCTTTTGTGGGTTCTGTAGTTCCAGAATCTGTTTAGAGGCTTAATTCAATGTTGTTTTTCAGGGAAACCTGTGAAAGCTCAGGCAACTTCCTGACTTCTCTCCACCATTTTGGCTCCCAGTGACTTTTATTCTGACAAATTTAATTCAATTCTCTATATAGTTGAGAAATAAGGCCTTTATCAGGGATACTTCTTGTAAAATATTTTTCCTTTAATCTTGGTTTTGCTTGTGCAAAACCTTTTACGTTTAATATAATCAAAATTAACCATTTTCTATCTCTTGTTTAGTCATAAATTCTACTCTTATCTATAGATATGACAGGTAAACTATTCTGTACTCCCCTAATTTGCTTATTGTATCACCCTTTATGTCTAAATTATGTATCCATTTTCACCTTATCTTGGTATATAACATAACATGTTTGTCTATATCCATTCTCTGCCATACTCTTCTTTAGTTTTCCCAGCAATATTTGTCATAATGAGTTCTTGTCCTTGTTCAGAATATTTTAAGTCAAATGTTCTTCTCATTTTTAGGAATTCCTTAGATGAATATTTTATATGAAAAGTACAATTTTTATTGATAATTAATTTCTACTGCTCAGGATATACTGATTTTGGTTGCAGTTTTAAGTTTCTTTGCTCTTTTGATTACATTATTTCAGACTTTTTCAGTTTTTCATGATTGTGGGATAATCCTTGGTTACTAAGTTAAGAAGTTTCTTAATAGTTTAAAGTGACTGATTAATTTGATGTTTCCAATTGACTGTGAAATTTAGCATCTACATTACTTGTGATTTTAAATATGAGGATATTGATTTGTGGATTCCCTTGATCAAAGCTTTGTGTGCACTGAACTTGTATTATTTGCCATCATATTGCATTTATGTTTCTGATGTACAGTATTCCCTTGGTAGACTTATGATACTTATCACTGTTCATACTGTGTTTTAAATAAATTATTTTGAATTACATAGGGTTTGTGTGCTCTTTTTAAGGTATTTTTACTTCTCTTCTGCTATATTTTATTTCATTTTTGCATTTTTATATTCCAAATGTATCATTCTCTTTCAGGTCTTCTTCTTTGGAGATCATTTCTATCATATTTTCTATTTTTCTCTACCCTAATGTTTGTTTTTTTAAATTCTGAATTGGCAGCCCTGTTTTCTAATTTAATTTCTATGATCTTCTTTTAAAATGATTGATTGTTTAAAAATAACTATGGAGTTTCTTATTGTTAGTCTATGATCTCTGGGGAATCCACAGCATTCTTTTTTTCATCTAGGGCTTTTGGTTCATTTTCCTTTATAATATAATACTTTTTTATGTATTTTCTCCTCTCTGCTTTTTTACTCCCTCTCCTTTAGTTCTTTTTGCATCTTTGTAGGCTAATAACTTGTGAAGTAGGTTTTTATTTAGACTTTTTCTCTTATACTTTTTTTTTCTTTTAACCTCTCTCTTGTATTCCATATCTTTGATTTTCTGTTTTGTACTTGATGGTAGAGGACAAATTCAATTAATTTGGGGGTTGTGGGCCCAGATTGGGTCTCTCCCCATGATAAACTCTGGTTAGGGAAGACAGGTTATAACTGGTTCCAACTAGGTTTCCAGGTTCCTTTCCTTCAGGCATTGAAAATCATCTCTTTCTAGTTGACAAAACACTGCCACTGTTTTCCATGATCTTCTACATTTTAACTTTTGCTGCCCTTTGTATAACATTAGGGGGAGGTTCTGGCTGAATTGTGATTGTAGAGACAATTTAGGGACTCCCACAGCTCAATATGGAAGCAAAAGTCTTCAAATTTGCTTGTGCTTACTATGCCAAGGATGCACTATGAATGTGGTTTAAAATAATATTTGGAAGTTCTAAATACTTAAGTTCTCTAATATTATTTCATTAGGCTTTTCTTTTTTTGTATGGCATTTGTCTCATCATGTGAATTAAGGTTCTCTATACATTTAGTGCATGATTCCTTTTTCTGAAATTTTGAATTAGAGAACTTTAATTCTGCAATTATTCTGACATCTTGCTAACTTGTGTCACCTCATTTAGTCATATCATTTCATCTTCTCTTAGTTTTAATTTGTACATGTCTATATATCTCTGTTTCTGTATCTCTGTCTCATCTCTATCTATAGATCTATCTCTATCATCTATTTATCATCTATCTAATGTCTTTCTTATGTACAACACATGGGTTTTTCCTTCATTAATTTATCTACCATTTTTCATTTTATTAGGAAATTTTTTCCATTTATATTTAGGATTATAATTACTATATTTGTATGTCCTTCCATTAAACTCATGCATTTCTCCCCTTCTATTAAATAAGTACTTGAGTTCTATAAATTGCATTTATAATAATCTTATCAAAGTTTCTTCCCACTGATTTGGAATTTCAAATTCTTTGAGGGTTTTTTTTTGTTATTCTCTCTCACACATGCATGTGCACATATATGTGTATGTGTGTGTTTATCTATTTATATATTACTGAACTGGACTTAGCTCAAGCCCTGAAGCTCAGGTACCTTATCTCTAGAACCAGAGTCTGAGACCTTAGATCTTTGAATCAGGCTACAATTCTAGATTTCTTGTCATCAGGACTTCATCTATAAGTAGGACTGCTTCTTCAAGCTAAATCTTCCTTCTCCCATAGTGTATAAAAAGAAGTGATACTTCCTTCTCTTATCCACAGAAAACTTTAGAATAGGATTACCATTCAGAGGCATACTATATCCTGATTATATTTCTAGCAAACTCTAAAATTCATTCCTAATCCAAATGCTATATATTTCCAACCAACTAAGTGAAGATCATTGCCCTTCTCCTGTTGCCCCCTATTTCTCTTTCATCTCTGTCCATCTCAGACATACCCTTCTGAAGTCTTTATACAGCTCTGCTTCCCAACTCAATGTACCCTTTTAGAGACCCATTCCATAGAGAACAAACTTCCATTCAGCCATTTCCTCCTTTATACCTTACATCTTCTGGAACTCACAGGGTTCTCTTGTCCCCAAGAAGACACTGTATCCCTTGTTGTGATTTGGGATACTGGTAGAACTGGGGAGGCTCTAGTTAATCCCCCAACCTTGTACAACACTGTTGTGAAGAAAAGAAATTATGGAGTAGACCTGGGATAGATTTATCAACTTTGCTTCATGTGGATTGATCTAGTATCCACTGTGGGCCCTTCAGGCATTGAGGATCTAAAATCAACTTTAAGACTGTGGCAGGAATTTCTTCAGACCTGCAAGCTTACTTGCCCATTGCTTTTAACCTCATTGTTGGAACTTTTGTCTGCTTTTATTTTCTCTTTTAATCCAATTGGGAATTCCTTTTATCTGTGTATATACAAATATGATTTCTATTAAGGGCAGTGGTTGTTTTAACACTTAGGTTCTGAACAATCCATTGTACCAGATACAGAATTCCAGTGCTTCACTGGCCATCTCTGGTACTGAAATCATCTTATTTCATGCATACTGGACCAGAGGGAGGAAGAGGGATGTACTCTTTTAGGCTCCTACCCCTGTTCTAACTTCATTTTTTAAAATTCTCAATCTTGACCTCCTACTTAGCCACTTTAACTATATAATATCCTCTATTCTTGAATCTCTTATCCCCTTAGATTACTGATCCTGACAACAACCTTAGGAGTTGGATGCTATTATTCTCATTTTGCAAACTCAGGCAGAAAGGTTAGCTGACTTGCCAATGGTTACACAGGTAGAAAGTATCTGAGGCAGGATTTGAACCAGGGTCTTTCTGACTAGACCCAACCCTCTTTCCATTGAGTCATTGAGCTGCCTTTTGAGTAGACTCATGGTCATATCCCAAGACAAAACACCGAAGGAACTCACAATGTTTAGCCTAGAGGAGAGAAGATTTGGTGGTAATTCATGGGCTATAATACACCTCAGTGGAGGGAGCCTCCATATTGTTGAAAACATAGACTTTTGATGTAATGATGGGATTTGGACTATTATGTTAATACTTTTAATAATTCTTCCACTAAAGTCAATTCTAATGCCTGATTGCAATAAGGAGCCTTGGCTTCCTGAAGGCTAACACTAAGAAAGTACCAGTTCTATTGGTACTATTGGGTTGGAAAGAGTTGAAGTCTGATCTATGTCTGGTGACTGAGCACTAGCCTAGTTAAGTTTGGAGAGAGATTCATTAACAAAAGATCGCCTACTTACTGGATGATGTGTTGATACATTTTTCCCTCTTTTTGGGGGTGGTGGTGTGCTGTATATAATTGAGGGAATACCAAGATGTGGATGAGTTGAACCTGGATCAGTAGAAGGGTTAGCCACATTGATGATGCCCCATCATTGAAATAATAATTAAATAGCTATTAATACTGTTTAGTAAGCTAAGATAGAAGCTATATCCTTAAAGCAAATATAGTCAAAGTCTCAAGGAGTTAGCTTTATTTTTTTGCAGCTTTCAGGCATCTTAATTTGCATTATTCATTCCCATTCCCTAAAAAAAATGAAGCCTTAGAAATTAGAACATGGGAAGGTTTCTAAGAATGCTTTTTAAGATAATGGTGTGATTTTTGCTGGATTCTCCTCATTTATTTGTATTGCTTTTGAAAATATTTCTGCTGGATTAAAAATGTTTCTGACATTCTCACTTGAAGAGTAGTTTGGGAGAGAGCTAACCAACATTTCTGCAACATGGTACATTCCAGACTAGGAAAAATCAGACCACTTCTAATGGAGATATTCAGGACACAGTAGCAATCCAGGACTTCTGTATTGCTAAGCAGTGCCCCAGGGCGCAACTCAGTGAAAGGGTCCATAGCTTTAGTCATCAGCACACATACATCCATTCACCTTGAATGTCAAGCTTTCTGGCCTTTTTCAAAACATTAAATCAGTATATGGCATCATGTCTGAAAGACCCACAATGCTTAAGGCCCTTCACATATTTAACCACTTTGGGAAGCAGATTAATAGAATAACCAATAAAACATGTATACGAGCTTTAATTAAGTCTGACGAAACCAAACTTCATGTTTTATTTATGGGCAGTCCCAACATGTAAAAGATTCAGAGAGACACACGTTTTTACTATCATTTCTTCCTCTCGTATCTATAATTGAATCCAGAATTCGACCTTGGCCTAAAGCAACATGGCATTTAAAAACTGCCCGTGGTGATGCTCCTCCTCTTCCCCCACTTATCTGCTTCTAATTATATGAGCCAACTCTAATATGATGGAGCCTAATGACAAACAAACAAACAGAAAACCCAAAACAAAACAATAGCTAGGCCAGTTGTGCTTGCAAGAACACCCCAAAGGACAATTTCCACCATGCTGGGGTTGTTATACATTTCCAGTTTTATTTTGTACCAAGTGCACAAACCCTTCATTTTACCTTTGACATAAAAAAGGACTTCATGGAACAAGACAAAATAACTTATGATTATATGAAACATAACTGTGACAAATCACAAAACTATACATATTAATAGAAAAAGTACCTAATTCTTTAAAAGATTTATGACAATAGGCACCAGATGTGGCACTAGAGTAGAATCAGCCTGCTATACAGTATGATATATGTAGTTCATATCTATATGTAAGCATATATAACTATGTACAAGAGTCTGTATGAGTTATGGAAAACAGATTTCCACTTCTTTTCTTCCAAAGTGCTTTGTGTAAGCAACATTACACAGGATGCTTTGCTGTCTGTACAAAATAAATCTTTTCTTTTTTTTTTTGCACATACTATTATTTTCCAATGTGTGTGTCTCTGCTATTGCTGTTCATAGAAAAAAAATATCCACACAAGTTCCGTACCAATAACCAAAGTGCCATTTAAAAAATGCTGCAACAAGATGACATGGTTGAAAGACTGAGATAAAAATCCCAAATGATACACAAAGTCATTATTTCCAAACCTTCAAGGCAATCAAGATAGAATGATGGTCTCAGGCAAATGAGGACAAGATGTTCCCCCCCTGAGAAACTGGTCTTATGACAAAGCTTTTTATGATTTTCTCATAATTAGCCATCCCCTAACCCAACAAGTGGGATCACCACTATACTCCAGTAGAGGGATCCTTTTTTATAATTATGGTTACCTCTGTGATGCTTGGCAAAGAAGGCAAAGGGAGATAAATAAAGGGCTGGTGAGGATTTAGATCACAATGCATCTGGATCTAAACTGTAACAGCCTTTTAGATGTAATCACTTTTGAGAATTATAATAACGCAGCAAACAAAATGTCTTTAGATGTGTTACTTTAATACCATCAGATAACTGGCATTGAACTGTGTGTATGTGTGTGTTTTCACAAGCACCTCTTTTAAAAAAGAGAGATAGAAAAGAAAAAACAAGGGATACACAATCCCCATTCAGATATTCCATATAAGTTACATAATAAGTTAAAAATGGATTAGGGACAATTTCCTGAAGGAGGCTTACAATAGTGTCAGAATAATAATGAAAGCACATACTTCCTGCAGGTACTTAGGTACATCTAAAATGGGGCTGCAACTTGGATCCCTGTGATGGGATGACATGGAGAGTTGTGTAGGGGTGAAATTTTTACACTGTCAGCCAATCTCTCACTTTTCCCATTTATCCAATGATATATTGTTGGGATGAAGCAAGAGCAGGGAAAGGAAAAGAATGAGGCTTTATGGGTTGGGCTTGTCATCTATGGGATAGCAGAAATACCACTGGCTTAGGAATTAGAAGATCTTGGTTCAATCTTAACTTTGCCACTAATTACCTGTGTGACCACAGACAAGTCATTTTATGTCTCTGGGTATCAATGTGCTCATCTACAAATGAAATCAAACCAGATAGATGCTCTCCAGAATCTTTTCCCAAACATGGTCTTTTAAGATTCTATTAATTAGGGCAGCTAGGTGGAACAGTGGATAAAGCACTGGCCCTGGTTTCAGGAGGGACCTGAGTTCAAATCTTGTTTCAGACACTTTAAACTTACTAGCTGTGTGACCCTGGGCAAGTCACTTAATCCCCATTTCCTCAAAAAAATAAAAAGCAAAAAGAAAGTTTCCATTAATATAATAATAGTAATAGCATTATAAAGCACTTCAAGCTTTGTAAAGTGCTGCAAAAAATATCTCATTTTCTCTTTACAACAACCCTAGCAGGGAAGTCACTATTTTTACCTCCATTTTATACATTAAGAAGCTGAGGCAGAGCTTAAAAGTTTTGCCCAGTGTCACACAGCTAGAAAATGTCTGAACCCAGATTTGAACTCATGTCTTACTGACTCTAGGTATATCATTCTAAGCACCAAGTCACCTAGTATGAATCCCTGATTTCATTGCCTGTGGCCCCTGCTACAGTACTATATGGTGGCTTTCATTTCATAAATGTTGTGGGGGTCTGGAGAGGTGGGCAATGGTATAAGCCACCATTGCCTCCAGAGTCTCTCTGCACTTTCACTCCATTTGAGTGCCAGTGATGGGGTGCCAGTGCCTAAGAAGAGCTAGAAATAACACTAATGGTCAGAGAACCAAGTATGTCTTCATAGGAAGGCAGACTGTTAACTGAGTATGGGATGCCAACATTTAGAATAGATTGTTGATAGTCATCCTTGGATTTTTCTGTTTCACCCTAGGCACCTTTCCATGTTAGGATTAATATCATAGTCATATGCTATGACAGTGAGATTAATTGCTAACATCATCAATCTATGAACTATTTCACCCAACACACCTCTTTTCCTCTTTTCTCTATATGAATAAATTGTATGTACTTTGAGTAAGTCATAAATGCTTTAGAGTTCAGAATTAATTGATTATCTCTGAAGAGTCTAAAGCAGTTTTCTTTTTTTAGCTTGTTTGACAAAGTATCAAATACCAGTATGATTTAGTCTAAAGAGATTTTACCATACAAGTGTACAAAATTGGTTTGTATATATTGTCTCCCCTTTAAAAGAATATGTTTCTTGAGGTCATTTAACATTTCATTTTTGTCTTTGTATTCTCAGCCTCTAAAATAGTTCCTGGAACCTAGTGGGTGCTTAATAAATGGTTGCTGATATAATTGATTTATAGACTCCTGAAAATGTGCAAAGCATTTCAATTTTTAAAAATTATATTTTAAATATACTAGAGTAACTTTAAAAGAAAATAATTGCTTCCCAATTAAGTGCTTATAAGTTTGAATCTTTATTTGCTGATTTTTCTTATAGTAGGGCCCATTTGTGTACAGAGAAATTAGCCTATTTTTATCTGGTTCCATAGTATAGACCAGTGGTATCAAATTCAAATTGAAATAGGCCATTAAACCATGCATAACAATCCTTTCAGGGCACAGATGGATTTAGAAAAGCCACATGTTAATATCATCTATTTTATATTGTAATTTAATTTATTTTGTTAAATATTTCCCAATCATAGTTTATTCTGGTTCAGGTCTACTTGGGGGCACTGCTGCTATGGAGCCTGTGGGCCATGTATTTGACACCTCTCGTATAATCTGGCAGACATGCTCTTCTCTCAACTCATCATTAGACTTAGTTTGGGAGCTGAATTTTAGAATCCCATAGGAAAGGATTTTCTATTGAAACTCACAAGTCACTCAGTGATATTTTAAATCGCCCATGATTTTAGGCACAATACCAGATTTCTTTATTGTTCTATTAATAGTTTTGCTAATGAGATTATTTCCTTTCTGCTATTATAAATTAAAAAAGAAAAGTAGCTTTAATATTTAAATATAATGGCATCAAAATGTCCTTTAGTGTATTTTTGAACATTTTGATAGTCTTATGCCCCACAACTTATTGCTTTTAAATAGAAATCAGAAATAGTGGCTTTCTACCTACTCTTGGTTTTTATGTACCAAGATAGGGCACACCTTAAATTCTGGGCTTCCAAGCTAGCATTTCAGAAATGCTTCCCAGGTCTTTTCTATCTCCTAGTCTGAAATCCATGTCCCAAACTTCCTCTATTATCACTTTTGACAGGTTTCCTACCAGGTTTCTCCAAAGCTGGTAAATAGGTGTTGGGGGTGGAATGGGCCTGTGGCTAAACTGTGGCTGTATATCAGGAAGAGAGATATCTGGGGAGGAAATGAAGGAAAGGGGGAAAGGAAGAGCAAGGAGAACAGTAAAAGGCTAGAAGAAGAGGGAGGACGATATTTACAGAGTAACTGTTTACCCAAGTTCCCCATTAATTTCGTCCTGTACAGATGCCTTCCTCTCACATCCTCCAGATTCTTCCTCATCCAGCCAAAAGCCTGCCAATGTCTCACCTAGCCAGAGAACCAAAATGGGATTGTAGCCCTTCTCTTGGCACAAACTCCTTGAAGTGGGAGACCCATAGCTTACTTAATTAAATCAGCTTTAAGACTTTGCATTCAGTGCTGGAGGAGCACATGTAATATAAATCAGCCACTCATCTTCTGTTAACTACAAGACTGAAAGATCAAAGTACTCCCAAGCGCTGCTGGGTCTGTGTGGGCAGGATTTTAAACGATGGGGAAATACAACTATGGGTGCTTTATTTTTTTATTTATTTGGCCATGCCAGAAACAGGCCACAGGAAAGTAGTAGTAGTTGTTTTTTGCTTGTTTTTTTTTTCTTCTAAGTGACAAAAAGGTGCCCCTAATTCTTACAAGTGGAAGAATTGGCTGATAAAAGTAAGTTGTCTTTCAAGTCACTGTACTTGGCAGATTCTTTTTTATTCACTGCATAAAATAATGTAATTAGAGAAATATCAAAAAGCAATCTACTGGTAAGCTTGTGGGTATAAAATGGGAGAGGTGAACCAAGCTTGCTGTAGATCCCAGGGGGCCAGGGGCATCCCTAGAAGGCCTCGGAGAAGTGGTGCCACCAAGGGCATCTGTCAGAAGCTCATAATTTTTTCCCTTTTATGTTTGGCTTTGCTTAGCTGTAGAAGCACCACAGAGCCATGTGCCTGGCATAGCTCTCTGCCTTAAGAGGCTTGAACTGTGCCTTGATGTCCTTATGTGAATAGAGGATTGTCTCCAAACCAAGCATGAATTTTTTTTTCCTTTCATGATTTGAGTGGTTCCATGTGAAAAGTCTCCCAACAACAGCCACTTTCTCATTCAGTCTTTGAATTCCCTTTGAAAAGATAGTTGGGCTGTCACGTGACTCAGCCAACCAAAGGAGAAAGAGGCATGGCTTCTGACCTTCTTAAGACTTGGTGAGGACTCACACCTCTCAGCCCTCTTCTGCAAGGATCCTTCTGTATCCCTGGGCTTTGCAAACCCAGACACTCGGGGTCCTGCCTGGGATTAAGGGAAGGGGATTTGAAGCAGTGGGCTTGGGGATGAGCATTAGATGCCTGGGTGGCTTTTAGCCTTCAGTATAGACAGAAGACAGTTGGCTGGGGCAACGATCCACGGCGCTGATCTGCAGGAAGGTGGCATCTTCAGGGCCATTTCTGAGTGACTCTCCAAAGATGCCAGGGGGACCTGATGGCAGATCATACACTGCAAGAGAGAAAAGGAAGCAAGTGATGATGAGGGGGGGGTCACTTCACAATAGGGATCACCCAGCCAACAAACCCTTAAACAACATTAGCATGCAGGGCAAGGTTAGGGTGGACCCAAGAGACATGAGGAGTCCCTGGCAAGATATAAATCATGGTACAAATAAAGGGAAATTTCCCCATCTGGTATTTGCCCAAGGTTTCGAAGCCATCAATGTCAAACACACCTGTAATGCCCGAATGAGCTGAAAAAGCTCTGTGGAATACATCAAACCCTGCTTGGCCCATGGATGCAGGGACAAGGCAGTCTTCAAAGGAAGGCATCATGTTGCAGGAGTTGCCATGGGACATGTTTCTCTGAGGATCACTGTAATGGGGGGGACAAAATGTCTGCAGCTGCCCGTAGAACCCTGAAACAAAGAAATAACCTTGAGCATCCTGCAAAGCATGAAGAGGGCAACAGAATGTTAGAAGCAGGGACCCAAAGACTCCTGTAGACTCAGTCCTTGAAGGAAGGCTTTCCTTTAAAATGAGCCATTTCAATGACACCACTACTATTTACTGCAATATGAGTGGATTACTGTATCATGGAAAGACGAGATTTGAATCCTTACTCTTCTACTTTCTCTGTGTATGACCACATATAAGTCACTTTCTTTGGGCTTCAGTTTCCATATCTGTAAAAGGGATTTGACTAGATATCCAAGTTGTGTTATGGCATTCACCCTGATAACTAAATTAACCTGTGAAGATCATATTATGTGTGTTACCTCAGACAAATGAAAGTCATTCAAAGTTGTTTGTATAAATTGTTCTCCTAGTTCCGTTCACTTCACTTTGCATCAGTGCATGGAAGCCTTCCTAGGTTTCTCTGAAATTATCCCCTTAATCGTTTCTTAAAGCATATTAGTATTCCATTTCGACTTCTTCAGCCATTCACATTTAATGAACACTTTCTTAGGTTCCAGTTCTTTGTCCCTTCAAAAAGGTCTGTTATAAATATTTTCGTTCAAAAGTTTCATTTTCCTTTTTCTTTGATCTCTTCATGGTATAGACCTAGTAGTGGTATCACCAGGTCAAGGGGTATGTTCATGTTAACAGCTTTTTATGCATATTCCAGATTGCTTCACAGAATGGCTAGAACAGTTCAAGGTCCTATTAACAGTGCATTAATGTACCTGTTTCCCCATAGCCCCTCAGACACTTGCAATTTTCCTTTTTCCCCCTAACTTTGCCAATTTAATGTGTGAGATAATACCAGAGTTGTTTTAATTTACATTTTTCTAATTATTAGTGATTCACAGCATTTTAAAAATATTGCTTTTATTAGCTTGGATTTCTTCCTTTGGAAACTGCTGGTTCATATTCCTTGCTTATAAATTTTACTCAGTTCCCTATATATCTCATAAATAAGTTACTTATCAGCAAAAGTTGCTTCCAAGTCCCCCCCCCCCACCCCATACTTTCCTGTTTCTCTTCTAAATTTTTTAGCTGCACTGGTTTTGTTTTGTACAAAAACTTTTAAATTTTGAGTAATCAAAATTATCCATTTTGCCCCTTTTATACCTCTCTAATTCTTATTTGGTCATAAACTCTTCTACATCTGTAAATTTGACAGGTAATTTCTGTGCTCCTCTAATTTTATTTCGGATGTCATCCTTTATGTCTAAAACATGTACCTATTTAGAGATTATCTTCATATATGTCATAAGATATTGTTTATACCTAGGTTCTGCTAGATTATTTTAAAATATTCCCAATAGTTTTAATTGAATAGTAAGTTCTTTTTTTTTTTTTGTGGGGCAAATGAGGGTTGTGACTTGCCCAGGGTAACATAGTTAGTAAATGTCGAGTGTCTGAGGTCAGATTTAAACTCAGGTCCTTCTGAATCTAGGGCTGGTGCTTTATCCACTGTGCCACCTAGCTGCCCTTGAATAGTGAGTTCTTGACTCAACAGCTGAGATTTGGGGGTTTATCAAACACTGGGATACTATATGTGTTTGGTTTTATATATTGTATACCTAATTAATTTCACCTAATTAATTTTTGTTATATTGGCTTAGCCTAATTATGAATAATTAATATTTTCCCAGTTATTTAGATTAGTATTTGTGTAAAGAGTATTTTGTAAATGTGTTTATATAGTTCTTTTATGTGTCTTGGCACATGTAGATTCCCAAGTATTTTATTTTGTCTGTAGTTATTTCATTTATTTATGTATTTCTTTTTTTTGTTTGTTTGTTTTTGGCAGGGCAATGAGGACTAAGTGACTTGCTCAGGGCCACACAGCTAGTAAGTCCAGATTTGAACTCAGGTCCTCCTGAATCCAGATCTGGTGCTTTATCCACTGCACCACCTAGCTGCACCCCTGTCCACAGTTATTTTAAATGGAATTTCTCTTTCTATCTCTTCCTGCTGGATTTTGTTGTTAATATACAGAAATACAGATGACTTGTGGTTTTTCTTATATCCTTCAGCTTTGCTGATGTTGTTGTTTTTTTAGTTTACTCTCTAGAGTTCCCTAAGTAAACCATCTTATCATTTATAAAAATTGACTAATTTTGTTTCCTCTTTGCCTACACTTACTTTAATTTTTTTATTGTTACACTTAGTATTTGTAGCACAATGTTGAATAGTAATGATGATAATGGACATTCTTGCTTCACCTCAGTCCTATTGGAGAAGCCTCTAGCTTAATCATTTTTACTTATAATATTGACTTGTAGGGGCAGCTAGGTGGCACAGTGGATAAAGCACCTGCCCTGGATTCAGGAGTTCCTGAGTTCAAATCCGACCTCAGACACTTGACACTTACTAGCTGTGTGACCCTGGGCAAGTCACTTAAACCCCATTGCCCCGCAAAAAAAAAAAAAATACTGACTTGTTTTTTTTTAGATAGATGCTGCTTATCATTTTAAGGGAATATCCATTTATTCTTATGCTTTCTAATGTTTTAATTGTACAGGTATTATATCTAATAAAGGCTTTTTCTGTATCAAATGATTTAATCATATACTTTTCGTTGTTTTTCTTAATGAAATGTTTATAGGTTTCCTAATATTGAACCAGACCAGCATTTCTATTGTAATCTAGCCTGGTTATTGTATACAATCTTTGTGATATGTTCCTGTAGCCTGCTTTCTAATATTTTATCCATTTTTTGCCTTAATATCCTTTGGGGATATTGGTTTATTTTTCTTTCTGTTTTTTGACTATAGCTTAGGTATCATGGCCATAATTGTGTCATAGAAGGAATTTGGTAGGATTCCTTTACCTATTTTTTTTCCAAACAGGTTATTGTTAGAATTTTCTTTTTTATATTTATATTGTTCTTTAAATGATACAATTAACTTGTAAATCCATTGGGACCTGGAAAGTTTGTCTTTGGGAATTCATTTACGGATTGCTCCATTTCTTTTTTAAAGATAGGATTATTTAAGTAATGTATTTACTATTCTGTTAATCTGAGCAATTTGGATATTTGTAAATATTCATCTATTTCACTTAGAGTGTCAGTTTTATTGTCATATGGTTGGGCAAAATGAACCTACTAACTGCTTTATTTCATCCTCATTGGCTATGGTCATGTTTTTCATTTTTTGATAATGGAAATTATTTCTTTTTAAATCAAGTTAGCTGGTGCCTTATCTATTCTATGTGGTTTGTTTTGTTTTCAAACAAATTCTAGTTTTATTTATTAATTCAAATTTTTCTTTCCACTTCATTATTCTCTTCTTTGATTTTCAGGATTTCCATGTTAGGGATTTTTATTTGTTGGTTTTCTAGTTATTTTAGTTGAATATCCAAATTATCATTCTGTTCTTTCTCTCTTTTATTGATGAAAACATTTAGAGATATAAAAATTTCCCTAAGTACTGCTTTCGCTACATCCCCAAATTGTTGATATATTGTCTCATTATAGTTGACATTTTAAAGAAATTGTTAAATGTTCCTATAATTTGCTTTTTGACCCAGCCATTATTTAGGATTAAGTTATTTTGTTTCCACTTGATTTTTAACCATTATTTCCAAGGCTGTTTATTGAATGTATTTTTTATACCATTGTTGTTGGTGAGTAAAAGATGCATTTACTGTTTCCACTTTTATGTATTTATTTGTCATGTTTTATATGCTAATACATAGTTTTTGTGAAGGTTTCATGTATCCACAGCTGAGATATAGTCTCCAGAGACCTATCATATATAACTTTCTGGAATTCTATTCATTTATATTTTTCAAGGCTTTAGAGAGGTAAATTGAGGTCCCCACTATTATTGTTTTACTGTTGATTTCTCCCTGTAACTCATGTATCTTTTCCTTAAAGAATGTAGAAGCTATGACATTTGATGAATATATATTTAGTATTGATAGTAATTCTTTCTATGGTACTTTGTAGTACAATGTAGCTCCTCTATTTAATCTCTTTTAATTAGATTTACTTTTGATATTGCATTCTCAGAGATGGATACACCAGTCATTATCTGAAGTAAAAAACTTCAGATTAAAAATAATAGATTTTGCTCCCACCCTTTCTTTTAACTCTGTGTATCTTTTGTTTTCAAGTTTTTGTTGTTGTTTGTTTGTTTTTTTAATTCTTGTTTTGGTAAACAACATATTGTTGGACTCTGGTTTCTAATCTTTCCTGTTAGCCAAGTTTTGTTTTATGGATGAGTTCATCCCATACACAGTTCTGATTGTGTATTTCCATCCCACTTATTCTCATGATTTTCTTGCTCTTTTTTTCCTACCCCATCTTTTGAGTCATTCTTTTTATTTCTTATGTGGGGCAATTGGGGTTAAGTGACTTGCCCAGGGTCACACAACTAGTGTCACATGTCTGAGGCCAGATTTGAACTCAGGGGCCCTCTGAATCCAGGGCCAGTGCTTTATCCATTGCACCACCTAGCTGCCCTCCTACCCCATCTATAAGAGTTTATTTTGCTTCTGTATAATCTCTCCCTTAATCTAAATTTCATTTTATTCCCCTGTTGGCTGAAAAGCTTTTCAATACCCAGCTCTATGTTCATATTCCTTCATTGTTGTATGGATTTGAGTTAGAAAAATAACCTTCCCAAATATAATATTGGGGAGGCATAGCTGGATAAAAGATCATAGGAAAAAAGATCTAGGGGTTTTAATGGACTGCAAGCTCAATATGAGTGGGATATAGCAGCCAAGAAACCCTAGGAAAATATTGGGTTTCACTAAGAGAAGAATATTGGCTAGAAATAAAAAGGTGGTAGTCTCATCTTAGAGTACTATGTTCTGTTCTGCATATCACATTTTGAGAGGGAAATTAATAACCTTTCTAGAAGAAGACAAGCAGGATGATGAAGGAACTCTAGATCATATTTTATGAGGATTGGGTCAAGGGAATAGGGATGGTTAGTCTGAAGAAAAGACTTGAGGACATGATAGCTGTTTCCAGTGTTCTGACTTCTCCTGATCTTTTTAAATCCTGACCCTCCTCATCTACAACTTGACAAACAGAATCCATGTCTATATTGAAGTAAATGAAAAACATCTAAGCAGACCTATCATCCCAAAGCCACCCTCATAATGGATTATCTACCGATGCAAACCAAAACTTTCCACCTTAGGCACGGCAAATCGTGAAACCATTTATTAAAAAAAAATCATCACCTAATGACTCATTTATCTTGACTGGTGTTTGGACTTTGGACTCTGACACAAAGCCTTGTTGATATTATCTGTCAGAACTCTACTGGATTAGCCTTCAAAGGCCTTAGGGTCATTTTGACCACCCTACATGGTATCAGAGATAGATTTCACTGGTGGATTTTGTCACAAAATATCTCCTATTTTATATTTTTGCTTCCAAAAAGGGATGAGGAAGAGGAGCCATGGAATTAAATAACTTTAATAAGTCACAGGGTGTTTTGAGCTCATCTTTAGTTGCAAAATTCTATGACTGATAAATTTCTCATGAGGCCTTGTTAGGGCAGAAAGTTCCACTACAGATTTTTTTTAATTCATTTTTTTTCAATCAACAAAAACATCTGCCTTCTTCCCCTTACCATAGACAAAGCAAGAAAAATAAAATCCATGTTATAAACATGCATGGTCAAGCAAAACAACTGCCTAACTTGCCATTATAAATTTTATCAATTCTAATTAAAAATTAGTTGCAAATTAAAAAAAATAAGTCACAGGGTGGCCACCTCAAGAGAAATTGGTATTCTAGTCACCACAGCCAGTAGTGAAGTTTCCACTATACTGGTCATTCCAAAGGTGTGGTAAGAGCAATCAATAACTGTGAACACCTTCTTGAGTACCCTTGTTTTCAGAACATGTGGCCAGAACTTTTCAACTCCTGGGACCAGAAGAGAACTTAGAGATTATATAGTTGTCTAAGGCCATATAGTTGCCTTGTCCAAGCCATCAGGTGAACTCTTGCTTCAATTCAAACAGAGCCAAGGTCAGTAATCCATAGTGTGGGGGTGGGGGGTGGGGGGGTGGGGGGAGTTAGTGGAAGTGACAGAGATTTTTTAAAAAATTATTTGAAAAATAAAAATAATAAGCTTTTTTTTTGCAGGGCAATGAGAATTAAGTGGCTTCCCCAGGGCCACACAGCTAGTAATGTGTCAAGTGTCTGAGGTCACATTTGAACTCAGGTCTCCCTGAATCCAGGGCCAGTGCTTTATCCACTGTGCCACCTAGCTGCTCCTTATAAGCTTTTTTTAAAAAAGTTAAATCAATCACTATCCTTCCTCTTCCCCAATTCATTAGGTTTGTCTGTTCTTGTCCCAAAGTCACAGAGACCACTTTAAAAATCATCTTCTTGATTTCAGTATTTATCAGAAGTTTTTTTTAAACTTAAAGTTAAATAAGAGCCTAACTACAGAGAACCATAGAATGACATGTGTCATATTTAAAAAGGAGGGAAAAGGTTAATCAACATAAGGGCAGCTTAAGATAATAAACCAAAAAACCCCAACCTTTTAAAGCCTACTCAGGAAAGGACAGTGATATAGAGATTTAGAGTCAGAGAACTGGGGTTTGAATTCAGGTTCTGTTATATAATGTACATGTGGTATAGTGGAAAAAGTATCGGATATATCAAGTTGGGAGTCTGGAGCTAAAATTCTAGCTCTGGCTTTATGTTTTTGAGCCTCAGTTTGACCATTGGTAAAATTGCAGTTGGGCTAGAATTTTGACAAAGTTTCTTTTTTTTTTTTCCACCTCCAAAAACTATAATGAAGCACAGTGGTCAAACACATGACCTAAACATGGCCACAACACTCCTCAGTATGGCCTGAACCAGATTAAATATAATTAGGAAATATTTGACAAAAGAAATAAAAATACAATAGAAAACAGATATAATGTTACTTTGTGGTTTTATAAGTCAACATGCACCTGTAGTTTTCCCTGGATCATGCTCCCTCTTTGTCCAGTGCTGCATCCTTCAGTAGAGTGTAAAGTCCCCATAAAATGTAAGTTTCTTGAAGGCAGGAATTGTTTTATTTCTATCTTCATGTCCCCATGGCCTAGCACAGTGCCTGGTAATCCATCAATAAGCATTTATTAAGGATGTACTATGTGACAGGCACTGTGCTAAGCCATAGAGTTATAAAGAAAGGCAAAAGATAGTCCATGCAGGGGCAGCTAGGTGGCACAGTGGATAAAGCACCAGCTCTGGATTCAGGAGTACCTGAGTTCAAAGCTGGCCTCAGACACTTGAGATCTACTAGCTGTGTGACCCTGGGCAAGTCACTTAACCCCCATAGTCCTGTCAAAAAAAAAAAAAAGATAGTCCATGCCTTCAAGGAGCACACAGTCTAATGAGGGAGACAACACACAATTTAGCCTGAATGAACTCTATACAAGATCACTAAGAAATAATCAATATAGAGAAGGCATTAGAATTAAGGGAGATTAGAAAATGCTTCCTGTACAATGTAGGATATTAGCTGTTTCTTGAAGGAATCCTGGAGGCAGAAATGAGGATGATGGGATTTAGCCAGAGAAAAATAACCAGAGCTAAGATATTGTGTGTTTTGTTTGAAGAATAGCAAGGAATCTCGGGGGAAGGGTTGAGTGTCAAGTCTAAGAAGGTTAAGGAGGGGGTTAGGTGAGTATACAGTAGTGCTTACTATGTTTAACAAATGTTTATAGAATCGGAATTGAAGTGAATGGAGAAAAAAGTGAACAAATACTAAAAACTGTCATATGATACCAGAAGGACTTTTATTGTATCATCCATTTAAGATGTCAGCCACCCTGTGACTTATTTAAGTTATTTAATTGCATGGCTCCTCTTCCTCATCCCTTTTTGGAAGCAAAAATATAAAATAAAATAGGAGATATTTTGTGACAAAATCTACCAGTGAAATCTCTCTCTGATGCCATGTAGGGTGGTCAAAATGACCCTAAGGCCTTTGAAGGCTAATCCAGTAGAGTTCTGACAGATAATATCAACAAAGCTTTGTGTCAGAGTCCAAAGTCCAAACACCAGTCAAGATAAATGAGTCATTAGGTGATGATTTTTTTTTTTAATAAATGGTTTCACGATTTGCCGTGCCTAAGGTGGAAAGTTTTGGTTTGCATCGGTAGATAATCCATTATGAGGGTGGCTTTGGGATGATAGGTCTGCTTAGATGTTTTTCATTTACTTCAATATAGACATGGATTCTGTTTGTCAAGTTGTAGATGAGGAGGGTCAGGATTTAAAAAGATTTGGGGGAAAATCAAAGATAGCATATGTAAAGTGCTTTGCAGGTCTTAAAGAGCAATATAAATGTTTATTATTATCCTTATCATTATTATTATTTTTAAAATCATCAACAGCAGCAGCAGCTGGTCAATATCCCAAGAAATTAACCATTATAGAGTTGTGGAATCTAGAGGAATATAAATGAACTTCATTTAAAATGATGTTTTGAGGCACATGTACAAAGAAATTATCTCTACTAGATTGCATTCAGGTTGTGAAGAAGAAATCAATTGGCTGTTACCTACAAAAATAACAGGTATTAGCTCTGTTATTCTAGTGATAATTTGAGTGAAACTGCCCCAGGGCAGCTGGTATAAGCCACACACTGTGCCCAGTAACTCTTTTGAGCACAGGCATGATTGGTACTGTTTTTCTTACCAGTGGTGCTAAACCATCTAGGCCTGGAGAGTGGAATAAGTAAATGTTAGTGGTTAGAGGCCGAGCTGGCAAAAACCTTCCTCCTTAGTGGCATGGCTGTTTTCTTGCCAAGTAGAAGAAAGGATGTGCACTTCTAATTATTTTTCCTCAGAGACTATAATTTTGTGGGCTCCTTGAGGAAGTATAGCATTTGGGGCCATGCCACAGATATACAAGCTGAAAAGAAAAGTTCAGAGCTTATTAAGTGAATGTGCATGCAACATGACAGAATGGGAAAACAGCAAACCCAAATTCTAAACAAACGTCAGTCTTGGAAACTGATCTTTAAAGGAGTTGGACCCACCCCCTTTGTCAGTTTTTACTCATCCTGCTGATACATTCAGGATACAACATTGAGGCATTGATACAACATTCCTAGTATACCCTTCCAAGGCTTCTATAACTAGACAACTCAGAAATGACTAGAAATCTTATCAATTAATTTGGGCTCAAGAGTTTTCCTATTCACTTCAACATTTTCCATATACATAATATTTGCAAGACACTCTGCCAGGCCTTGGGGATATGAAGGCAAAAACCGGGTAGTCCCTGTCCTCAAGGAACTTAAATTCTATTAGATGATTCAGTGTACAGTGGGAACGCAGATACCTGAAATGTGGTAATTTGAGGAGGGGAAAGAGCATTAGAAACTAGGGTAAAGTTTTCATGGTGAAGGAGGTAGGCCCTGAATGAAGTCTTAAAGGAAGATAAAGCTCCAGAGAGGTGGGGGCCAGCTAGGTGGTGCAGTGGATAAAGGACCAGTCCTGGATTCAGGAGGACCTGAATTCAAATCCAGCTTCAGACACTTGACACTTACTAGCTGTGTGACCCAGGGGAAGTCACTTAACCCTCATTGTCCTGCAGCAGCAGCAACAGCAACAACAACAACAACAACAACAACAACAACAAAAAGATCCAGAAAGGTGGATAAGAAGAGAAACTGAACTCTATGCACTGGGGAAGATGTCTAACTTGGGAAAATGCACAGAAGTAAAAGCTAAAATGCTAAGCTAGGGAATAGTAATCCAGTTTGGTTCAAACATAGAGTGTCAGTGTATGAAGGGTGTTAATATGCAATAAAGTTGGAAAGGTGGATTGGAGTAGATTGTGTAGGTCCTTAAATGCCAAACTGAAAATGATATATTTCAAGAACTACAAAGGGTTTCTTGAGCAAAAGAGTGATGTTGGGTCATACTTGTACCTTAGGGAGATCTTTGTGGCAGCTTCATGGAGGATAGATTTGAGAAAAGAGTGACTGGAAACCACAAAGCCATGTAAGAAGCTATTACAATACTCTAGGCAAGAGTTGATAAAGACCTGCATTAAGGTAGTAGTGGCCTTGTGAATAGAGAAAAGGGAATGCATACAAGAAAGACGGAGGTAGAAATGAGTAATGTTTGACAATGGATTATTATTATTATGGTTATTGTGGATGAGAGAGAGTTGAGTCAAACTCCAATGTTACAGACTTGAACAACTTGGGAAATTGTGCCTGTTATTTAGGAAAGTTGAACAAAGTCCGGATGTCACCAAAAATGGAGGTTTTGTTTTTAGCTATGTTGGGAGAAAGAGGAAGATCAAAAAGGGACCACAGCTTGGGGCAGATGGAATGGTGACAACTACTAGCACAGAGAAGTAGAGTGGCTCAAATCATATTTTAATTTGGTTTTCTCTGCTAAGGAGAATTACAATTAAACTGGAAATAATAGAATAGAAATAGCTGATGGATAATTGATTCTTGAGAAAATGAAGGAGATACTAAAATAGTACTTACCTACACTTGATAAAATCATCACCTGGAACAAATGGACTATATCCTTTAGTAATTAAAAAACTGCTTGAAATAATTGCTAAACTATGACCAGTGACATCTGAAAGATTATGGAAAAGAGAAGGACTAACGAAGGGCAAAGTTTGACCCCATAGAAAAAAGAAAGAGAACGCAGTCTGCCTATGAATTTGATTTTGATTTCTGGAAGAATATAATCATTACAAAGATGGATAGAAGAAGAAGAAGTGATAACTAGAAAGAGCTAGCCTAACTACCTCAAGAACAGGTCATATCAGATTAACTTTCCTTTTCAACAAGGTTATTAAATTGAGGGATTATGAGAAATATATATATATATGCACATACATACATATACACATATGTATATAGACATATATTTATTTATTTACCTAGATTTGGGCAAACTCTCTGATAAAGTATCTTGTGAATATTATTCTTCTGGATAAGATAGAGAGAAACAGACCAGATCGTGAGAGATTCAGAGGAATTCAGAATTATTTGAATGGCTGGACTCAAAGAGTAGCTGTGATTCAGTGTCAGCTTGTCTGTAGTGGAATGCCTCAGGGATCTGTGCTTGGCCTTAAGCTATATGGCATGCTCATAAAATCTCTGGAGGACAGAAATCTGGGAGGGATAGTTAAAAATATTAGATGGTAGAGAATGGATCCAAAAAAGAACCTGACATTGGGATGAATTTATAAAGCTGAACTTCAATAAGAATGAATATAAAATTCCTAAAATCAAATTCTCAAGTAGATAAGGAACATGAATTTAGACGGTAGATTGTTTGAAAAAAAATATCTGGGATTTTTGGTAGAATGTAAGCTCAGTATGAGAAAGTAATATGATGTAGCAACCAAAAGATTAATATAATCTTAGGCTCCATTAAGAGAAGCATGGTTTCCAGCAATAATGAAGTGTTAGTCCCTCTGTATTCTATCCTAGTCAGACCATTTCTAGAGTCTTGTTTTCAGTTCTAGAAACTATATTTTAGGGAGGATTTTTGCTAGGTTTGAGGTCCAGCAGTCAACCGCATGGTGAATGGCATTGGGCCCATGTTATATGAGGATCAGAACACAGGATCATATATTTAGAACTGGAATGGACCTAAGAGGCCACTGAGTACAAGTCTCTCTTTTTACAGATGATTAATCAAAGTCACATGGAGATTAAGGAACTGCTCAGTGTCACACAGTTAGTAAGTGTCTGAGGTGGGATTTGGATCTAGGTCTCAAAGTCCAGAGAAGCAGAATAGCTTCTCATTTCAGGGGAAGCTGTTTAGCATGGAGAAGAGGAGACCGTAGGAGGAGAATCTTCAAGTATTTGGTTGTTGTGTTTCACCTCGGGGGCAGAACTAGGAACAATATGTAGATACTGCAAATAGGTAAGTTTAGGCTAGATGTTAGGGGAAATTTCCTACCAATTAGAGTTACTCATAAGTAGAATGGACTGTCCTGGGAGGAGGTGGGCATCTCCAACCCATTGGAGGTTTTCAGGTGGGACTACATGACAATTCATTGGGCATATGGCAATTCATTTCCTTGTTTGGGTTGGTTTAGATGGTGATTGGGGTCCTTTTCAACTCTAAAATTCTGTAATTTTGTGACAGCTATATTAGGGGGAAGAGAAGGACAAAGGAAGGGATAATGATTACTGATAACAGAGAGAAGGTAGAATGGATTGATTCTTTTGTTTCTATTTTTCTGCACAGAGGAAAGACCTTAGGTATGGCAAGAACTGAACCAAAGTAGCTAAAAGGGCATCAATGTCCAAGAAAAGTAGAAAGTAGAAAAGTAGAAAGAATAAGGGGATATTCTCTTAATGAATTTGTTACCAGGACCTGTCAAAATTCCTGCTAGGATACTGGTACAAACTGGCAGATCCAATTGCTGAATTATTGTTAATAGTCTTTGAAAGATCACAGGGAAGGAAGAGGTGCTAGAGGACTAGAAAACTTCGGAAATTGTCCTAATTTTCTCAAAAGAGAAGGGAACAGACCATGAGAGCTAATGGTTAGTGACCTTGGCCTTAATTCCTGGAAAAATGCTGCAATATATTAAAGGAATGTTTATTAAAACCAAAAGTGGTGATCTCAAAGTCAGTGTGGTGTTAACAAGAACAGGTCATGTCAGTCTAACCTCATTTCACTTTTTGACAGGTTAACTGGACTGGTAAATCAGGAGAATGGTGTAGATAAATATTTACCTAGATTACCAGCAAATCATTTGCTAAAATCTCTCTTTATTCTTGTTTAAAAGGATGTAGGCTAAACAATAATACAAAAGTGGATCTGGGTGACTAGACCTACATAATAGTTATGAATAGGTCAGCTTCAACTTTAAAGGAGTCTTATTTATTAATGAAACAAATGTAGATGTCATATCTAACATGTTGGATGCCAGACTCAGGATCCCAAACAGTCTTGATAAGTCACAATATTGGGCCTAATCTAATAAAATAACATTTACAAGGAACAAATGTAAAGTTATCTACTTGGGTTCAAAAAATCAACCTCATAAATACAAGATGGGAGAAGCATGGATAGAATGCAATTGCTGTGAAAAAGAGATCTTGGTGTTTCAGTGGTCTACAATATCACAACAAACTGAGCCTGGTGTGATACGGTTGCTAAGAAAAATCTAATGAGATTAGAGGGTTGTACTGAAAGGCACAAGGTCTAGGGATGCATCTTGTATGATTGCATTTCATACTGGGCACCATAGTTTAGGAGTAATGTCAATAATCTAGATCATATCCAGAGGATGGTGGCTAGGATTCCAAGAGCTTTGTGATGACCCATGAAGATGTACTGAAGGAACTGAGGATATTTGGAAAAGACTCAGTTGAGACATTATAGCTATCTTTAAATATCTGAAGGTCTAGTATATGGAAGAGGGATTCAATGTGCTTGACACCAGCAGGGACAAGTAGGAAGGTGAAGAAATGTAGGTTTAGGGAATTGTTTTCTAACAATTAAAAATCTGCAAAAGTGGAATAGGCTACCCCCTTATTGGTGATTTTTCAGGACCTCCAACTTCAAATCCAGTCAGATTATGTCAAAGCCAGAAGTCAGATTCAGGGTTCGTCTATGAAATATGTCAATTTTTTGTGATCAGCTCTGACATGACAGTTCTTGAAAATTGACTGACACACAGGACAGACTATTCAGCCTAGCTAAAACAAAAAGTCACCATGTGCCAGGTAAGGCAAACTACCACCACCATCTCCTTAACTTGATTATATACTACACCTCCCAGTGATTCAGAACTCGTATAGGTCATCATTCAAACCCCATTCCCTACTCTCCACACCTCTTTCCCCCTTATTGTGCTCTATTTAATGCCTACTCGATAAACACATTTACTTTCCTCTTAAATTTCTTCCTTTCTCCCGCCTTCAATCTTGTGGTTATCAATGACACCTGGCTCTCCTTTGCTGATAAAAAGTTCTTGGCTACTCTTTCCAACACTGACTGACTGAGGTAGAGGAGTTAGAATACTCCTTGCTAACCACTGACACTTTCAGGTTCTCCCCTATCACCTTCACTATCTCCTCCATCGAGGTCCATACAATTCATAGGTTCTATCCAATCAAAATCATTGTAGCTGTTGTCCACAGACCTCCAGAACACTGCTCTTTCTTCTCCAGTGAGTTCAGTATCTGGCTCACAATCTTTCTCTCCTCCCCAAATCCTGATCTCATACTAGGTCACTTCAATATACATATTGACACTCCCCAAACACACTAATTTCCCATTTCATCAACCTACTCCTCTACACCACTTTGGCCACATACAAAGATGGTGACCCTTGATCTTGCCAACATTTAAAAATGTACTAACTCCATGATCAAGAACTCTGAAATTCGCTTAACTGATCATGATCTATTGGCTTTCCACCTCTCCCTCTGCCCTCACCTTTCTCCCAGGTCATTATGCTTTCACTAACCACTCTTTGCCCCTCTTTCTCAACTTGACCTCTTGTTAACCAGTTCAATTCTACACTGGTAGAATCCTTGGCCTTTTTATCATTTCACCAATTGTGCCCTGTCACTCTTCAGCCCACCACCCATTCTATACCTGTTGGTGAACAAGGGTATATAAAATCATGCCACTGTTCTTAGTGCATCTACTACAAATTTATGTCATGGACTCTTATTGATGTAAGGCAATACTTCTACCTTTCTATTATCAATTCACTATCCCACAACTCCATAGCAGTTCTTTCAAACCTTTTCTTCCTTCCTCATATCTCCCATTGTTTCCCCTACCCTCTCAGCCGTGAAGTGAAAAAACTGAGGCCATTTGCTAAGAAAATCCATCTTGTCCCCTAATATTCTTTCTCATATAAATCAGATGTCTTCTTCACCTTTCTCTACTGGATGCTGCTTTACTGTCTACAAATATGCCCACATCTCCCCCATCCTCCAAAAACTCTCACTTGATCCTTCCATCCCTACTAACGATATCTCTTCTGCCCTTTGTGGTTAATTCCTTGAAAAAGTTGCCTGTCATACATGTCTGCATTGCCTTTCACTCTCTTCTTAACACTTAATAATCTGGCCTTCATCTCATCATTTAACCTAAACTACTCCCTTAAAAGGTACCAATCTCTTAATTGACAAATCCAATGACTGTTTCTCAATCCTCATCTTTTTTGACCTCTTTGTAGCCTTTGATACTGTTGATCACACTCTTCTCCTTGATATTCTCTTTCCTCTCGGTTTTCTTCTCTTGTCTATCTGACCACTTGTCAGTTCTCCTGTACACATTTATCCTTAGTCCTTTTCTCTTCTTTTTCTATACTACTTCACTTGGTGATCTCCCAAGGATTTAATTATCATCTCTGCACTGATGCTTCTCAGATCTAATTATCCAGATTTAACCTTTCTGCTCACCTCCAGCTGCCTTTTGTACATCTTAAACTCCACAATTCCCAAACTGAACTCATTATCTTTCTCTCCAAACTTCCCTGTTACTCTTAATGGCACCACCATCCTCCACTCCTCCCCCTCTCCCCAATCTGTTGGTAAGGCCCATCAATTTCATATCTCAAAAATCTGCCCTCTTCTCTCTTGATACTGCTACCACCCTGGTGCAGGCCCTCATCTCCTCACACCTAGACTGTTGCAATAACCTCTTAACTAAGGTTTTTCCCACTCCAGTCCATTCTTCATTCAGTAGCCAAAATGTTTTTCAGAAAGTGCAGTTCCAGTTACTTCTTTATCCCCATCTGATAAATTCCAGTGCCTCCCTATCATCTCCAGGATCAAATACAAAATCGTTTATTTGTCCTTAAGACCATTACTAAACTGTCCCCCATGCATAGAATGTTGTCTTCTCATTTTGCCTCTTGGCTTCCCTTCAATCCCAGCTAAAATATTACCTTTTAAGGTACTATTCCCAATCTGTTAATTCTAGTGCCTTCCCTCTATTAATCATCTTCTATGTATCCTGTATATAGATTGTACATAATTGTTTTCTCATTAAATTGTGATCTTCTTGAGGGTAGGGACTGTCCTTTGCCTTTCTTTGTATTTGTAGCACTTAACACAGTGCTTGTCACATAGAAGGTACTTAATAAGTGATTAGGCAACATTATGTGTTGATCAACTGTGATAGACTAGATTCTTCTCACCAATCCAATGGTACAAGAAAGTTTCAAAGGACTCATGATGGAAAAGGCTCTCTAAATCCAGAAAAAATTTTTAAAAAACTGTAAAATATGGATGCTGATTGGACCATACTATTCCTTTTGTTTTTGGTGCTGTTGTTTTTCTTTTTTGCTCTGATTCTTCTAGTATAACATGACTAATGCAGAAATATGTTTAATGTTATTATACATATGTATATATGTGTGTGTATATGTATATATGGGTGTGTGTATATATATATATACATACATATATACATATATACATATATATACATATATATATATATATATACATATATATATATATATATATATATATATAAAACCTATATAAGATTATCTACTGTGGGGGGGGAGGGAGGGAGAAAAATTTGAAGTTGGATATCTTATCTAAAAAAATGTTGAAAACTGAAATAAATAAATCTTTTTTTTTTTAAGTGATTAGGGACTTACTATCATCTTCCTGCAGTTTCTGTTAGAGAGAGCCCTGGACATCACTTCTGCAGGTGCTAAAGTCACAGATACTGATGATCCTTCCCTCAAAAAAGTTCTTGCTACTAAGGTCTGTCAAATAGCTCAACATCAAAGACTGAAATAATTTTATTGATGGAGATAATACTAGAGAAGAGTCATTACTATCCACTCTGCCACTCAAACTTTCCATATGTGCTGTCTCTCCCATTAGAATATGAGCTCTTTTTGAGCAGGGACTATCTTAATGTTCTCTTTTTATCCATAGTCCTGAGCATACAGTAATCAATAGTCAATAAACTTCTGCTGAACACTTAATATGTGTCAGGTACTAGGCTAAGTGCTGGGGATACAAATATGGAAAAGAAAATCTTTGCCCTCAAGAGCTTATAATCTAATGGGGAACAACAAAACAGAAAAATAAGTTGAAAAGGAGGGGATTGGTACCAAATGTGGGAGCAGGTGAAACCGCAAAATAATATAGCCAGGTGAGAAATGAGGATGTCTGAGTTTAGGTCTCGAGTTCATGGTTCCAACCTCAAATCAGAGGGAAGAGAGAAGTGATGAGGTGAAGAACCAAGGTTGACTTGACCTTACAGGATAATGAGGTTGTCCCAAGGTAGTGTAGCCAAGTGAGAATTGAGGAATGCTAAGTGCTTAATAAATACTTCATTCTTCTTTGCCAATTTATTTAAACATCAAATAACATTATTCCATTGCCACAGAAACTGAAAAAAGTTATACTCAGGCTTCTTGGGGGTAGTGTTAATTGATCTTCAAAAAGAAATAGACTAGTTTGTGCCACCTTTAACGGAAACCTTTGTTAGATTATGTCATTAGCTACTTCATGGGGAGCAATCTACCAGAAGGCCTCTTCCCTTACCATAGTAGGTTCATAGAGCTAGAGTGGGAAGAAACTTTCTCCTCATTTTAGAGTTTAGGAAACAGTCCTCTGAAGACCAAAGATTCCCTCTTGGCTATTTGTTACATTTATTGTTTCCAACCATATTGTCCATCCTCATGGATAACTCTGTGTGTGCTGTAGTAAGGCCATCTAGCTCCATTACCTCATGTTACAGATAAGGAAACTGAGACCCATCTTAGTGGTGTGGCTTGTTCATGGCCACACAAATAGTGCTGGGGACAGAGCCTAGATCTGAACCCTGTTCCTTCAGATCCAGGGCTCTACCCAAAGGGTTTAGGGGTAGGTCTTTAACTAGGGGACTGGGTTTAAAATATTTTTATAATTGCATTTCAATTAAATGTATTTATGTATATATGGACACATGTATATATGTATGTACAGATATATGTATATAAATGCATATATATATATAAATATACGTGTGTGTATGTATGTATTTCAAAACATTATTCTGAGAAGGGGATCCATGGATTTCACAAGGACTGAGAAAAAGGTGCCCTGACTCAAGCCCAGTTAGTAAACCCTAGACTAGATTTCATCCACTGTTCCTTCCAGTCCTAAAATTCTAAGCCAATAGGGGTAGCTAGGTGGTGCAGTGGATAGAGCACTGACCCTGGATTCAGGAGTACCTGAGTTCAAATCCGGCCTCAGACACTTAACACTTACTAGCTATGTGATTCTGGGCAAGTCACTTAACCCCAATTGCCTCACTAAAAAAAAAAAAAATCTAAGCCAATTATGTTTTCTAATGTCCCAAATGATCACTGTAGTTTTGAAATAGCACCCATTTAAGTGTCTATTATAGACCTGTCATCATGCTAAAGCTAGGGATTAAAAGCAAAATTGAGGCAATCTCTTCCATCAAGGGCCTTACATTCTATTTCATGGAACGCATATTCTGTCTTCTACACACGCACACAAATTACTCAATATATTTATGCCCCCAGTTCTTGTAATGTAGAGAACATTTAATAAATGTTTTTTCATTTACTAATAAATTCAATAGAAAAGTGTTACTGACCAAAAGTATTTTTAAAGTATTTTTAGGGAAACTTCTCTTATCTGGACAGCCTCATCATCCTGGTCTTCATTTGAGGTAGGGCTTCCTGTCTGCTAGAAGCAATGACAATACCTCTTGTCTGAGTCTATAAATGTGGAAATTGTGAGAAGGGCTCCAAGGCTGTGTGGTTAGAAGACAGATTTTCTTTTCCCCTGGAAATGAACCAGCTTCCAAAACACTTGAGCTATTTACAACTGACATTTAAGCAATTCTGAGCTCAATTAGGAAGACAATAGTCATTTAAATTCTAATAAACTCAATTAAGATTGCCAATGGCACCTTGCTGACTTTTCTGAAAGGACATTGGGTTGGGTCTCCCATGATGCACAGCATGGGGAAGGTGGCCAAGGTGAACATCACTGTCTCCTGTTTCCATCTCTAGTCATCAGAGCCAGTTGGCTGGGAGCTGTTGGATCCACAGTGGGAACTCTGACCTACTCTCCTCCATTTGTGCCCCTTCATTTTATCGTAATCTATTAATAGCATCACATTTAGAGTCGAAGAAGGCTGGCTCTGAGATCATTTTGCTCTAATCTGTGGGTTCTTAACCTGGAAACTATAATCCTGTTTGAGACACACACACACAAAGATTATATCTCAATACAACTGGTTTACTTTGTAAACTTGTATGCAGCTAAAACACTATTGTGAGAAGGGGTCCATGATAGATAAAAAGGTTATTAACCCCTATCCTAAAACCTCATTTTAGACTTGAGGAAGTTGAAACCCCCAAAGAAGTGAATTAACCTGTAAATAGTGAATTAGTAGCAGAATTAGAACTCGGACTTTTAGGTCCAGTGCTCTTTTCCGCCCCACAACTAAAACATAGTACTAGGGTTTATGCTAACAAACTACAACATGGCTTTCTAATTTGTCCACTGCCTAACCTTGTAATAATAAGTAAAAATGTTTATTTGTGCAGGTTTTAATAATAATAACAA